>NC_056454.1:8506705-8807592 GCF_018296145.1 Oncorhynchus tshawytscha | reverse complement strand
TTCACTTCCCAGATAACATTTTTCTAGGGAAAAATCCTGCCCCATTCGGCAAGTGGTTGCCTCCAGTGAAACCTTGCCATCTTGTTGGGTTTGCCAAATATTATGTACTGCAAGAACACACGTTGGAATACATGCGTAGTTGATGCTTACCCAACAAATGATAATATTAACCATTAAAGTTTTTTTGCAATACTGAAATGTTACTTCTTTTTCTGTGGATTTTTTAAATGGAGGTTGGCAACCACCTTTAAGGTGCATTACCGCCACCAACTGAACTGGAGTGTGGACCAGAGACAGGGAAGGTCTAAATCCTACCCAATATTCTCATCTCCTTAAGGAAACTAAATACATAATTAAATACTACATCCCGCTGATTTTGGCTCTTCAACCCCATTACTCCTCAAATCTAATAACAATCGCTCCCTTTCCCTCCCATATTTCTGGCACGTGTTCCACTGTCTCCATCTCCTCCTGACAATGATCACACCTCCCAGTTTCCCCACCAATTTCGATGTACTATTTAGCCTTGTGTATCCTAGTCCCAGCCTTGTGATTACACTTTCCTCCCTTCTCTCTCAGCCTGATTACCACCCTGCCCCCACTTTTCCTGAATCTTACATAGGTGTCTTCCCTTACCCTCCCTTTTCCACTACTATTGTCATTTGTTTTTATCAATCCCTTGGCTTCTGCTTTACTGATTGACAATTCAATCTCAACATTAGGATTTTTAAGAGCCTGCTTGGTGCTAACATCCACCGTCTCATTCCCCTCTACTCCCACATGAAATGTTACTTGTTATTAGCACATTGGGTGCACTGATTGCTGTCACCTCGTTATTCAGTTACACTTGTGCTGGATTGTCATCCCGTTAGTCAGAAGGTGTTTAACCTGTGCTGCTTTGTAGTTCTGCGTCTTTAAGTTGATAAACAAAGCCTTTCTGTCTTGTATCTCACTGGGTTTGGGTTGCGGCACTTATTTTTTACTCCATATTATAAGTTGGTGTGGGTTTTTATTTTGGTTTGCATTGTCTGGGGCAAATGTAGGGAGTTTCTTGTCGCTAGTCAACATTCAGTGAACACCCCCATGAGTGTCTTTTAGAACCCCACCTATTTAGTTTTGGTTGTTATTTTCCTCTTCTGTTTGCGCAACAGTTTGGGGTTTCTTGTTGGTGAATGTAAGTGAACAGTCACAGTATCTCTTTTTTCATGTGTTTCCGTTCTTTTTTTAGGCAACGTTTAAGGCTTCCAAGTTTCCGGTTTCTCCGGATCTCAACTTTGTTCCTCTGGGTTATGATTATTAAAGAGGTAAAGTGACTCTAATGTGCTGAGGATCATCAAAATGAGACACATCTGTAGCCTGCTCCCAGGTCAGTTGTGATGTATAGCCAACATTTGTTGATTGAAACTACTGGAAATATCCACATTCTGAACAGAATCACTTTCTTTTTTGTTCCGTTCCAGCAAAATAAAGTTCTGAACTCGTTCAATTCCCAAAAAAGTACTGGTTAGTATGGTTCCTTTCTGTTCCATTTTAAACCTGTTTAAAGGTTTAAGGGGGCTAGAGAGTTGAGGCGGAGGCTTGAAGCGCAAGGCATCTTATGGCATGCATTATCTGAAGTAAGTCCACAGAATCATACCTAGGAGGAGCGGCTTCTATGGCGCAACTTTGAATGTCCTTTGAGCTAGCTAACTAACAAGCTTGAGAAAGCTAGATAACATGCTTGAGCTAACTAGCTAACAAGCTTGAGTGTGCAGAGCGGCCCTAGAATTAAAAACATGTCTTACCTTTTTGTAGTTAATAAATCCATTGTGAAACGTGATGACTAGGTCCATAGTATCCTAGCATTGACTAGCATTGAAAAAGTTAATCCATTCTTCTGAAGTTAATTAAAAATCTCTCTCCCCCTCTCCCCTTCTGAATCATGCTTCCCCCCTCTCCCCATCTTCTGAATCATGCTTCGACACCAATGCCACTTACATTTCATCAAATGCCCTGATGGAATATAATAAATTGCTGTCAAAAAGCATGACCTTACAGCAAAACCTATTAAAAAATGAATGTTTATTCAGTCCGAAAGCATACTCTTTCCTATGTCTCTCAAAGTGTGTCCATGACAACACAACTTGGTTTCAGCACTCCAGAAATCTTATCCAGCTGTCTATATTGCTTCTCTCTCTCATTCCTTTGGAGCGCATAAAAGCCCTTCCTTTCAGGCTCTTTGGTGTGGAGCCAACTTTCAAAAACCAGGGAACATGAGCTTCAAACGGGAACATGAGAGAAGCTCTGCAACACACACATTCACACACTAGTTGTATTGATTCAGATACTGGTTTGCATAAAGCAGTCTACATCCTCCTAAGATTTGTGAAACGATAGAACCAAGGACCAGAAGATGGTTAGTAGGGTAGAAGTGGATAGCCCAAGAGCCTATTCAGAATGCAGAGGAGGATATGGACCTGATGAGGGTATATGTTGTGTGATAGACTATGCTTTTTTTTCTATGGATACATGGAACTGGGGAAGAAATGTCTGGCTGACTTAAATGTTATCCTATCCTTAATGTGTTTTTACTGTACCAGCCTGAGGTTAGGTTCTGCTTAGCTAATATAATTTTATTTATTTCACCTTTATTTAACCATGTAGGCCAGTTGAGAACAAGTTCTCATTTATAACTGCGACCTGGCCAAGATTAAGCAAAGCAGTGTGACAAAAAACAGAGTTACATGGGATAAACAAACGTATAGTCAATAACACAATAGAAAAATCTGTATACAGTGTGTTCATTTTTGCAATTTGTTCCAGTCATTGGCAACAGAGAACTGGAAGGAAAGGCAACCAAAGGAGGTGTTGGCTTTGTGGATGACCAGTGAAATATACCTACTGGAGCGTGTACTGCGGGTGGGTGTTGCTATGGTGACCAGAGATAAGGCGGAGCTATACCTAGCAAAGACTTATAGATGACCTGGAGCCAGTGGGTTCGGTGACGAATATGTGGCGAAGACCAGCCAACGAGAGCGTACAGGTCGCAGTGGTCGGTAGTATATGGGGCTTTAGTGACAAAACAGATGGCACTGTGATAGACTGTATCCAGTTTGCTGAGCAGAGTGTTGGAGGCTAATTTGTAAATGACATTGCCGAAGTCAAGGATTGGTAGGATAGTCAGTTTTACGAGGGTAAGTTTGGCAGCATGAGTGAAGGAGGCTTTGTTGTGAAATAGGAAGCCGATTCTAGATTTAATTTTGGATTGGAGATGTTTAATGTGAGTCTGGAAAGTCAGAACCGTCCAGAGCAGTCACACTAGTCGGGCGGGCGGAAGCGGGCAGCGATAGGTTGAAGAGCATGCATTTAGTTTTACTAGCATTTAAGAGCAGCTGGAGGCAACGGAAGGAGTGTGGTATGGTGTTGAAGCTTGTGTGGAGGTATAAGTGTCCAAAGAAGGACCAGATGTACACAGAATGATGTCTGCAAAGAGGTGGATCAAATAATCACCACCAGCAAGAGCGAGAGGTCCGGACAACAGGCCCTCCGATTTGACACACTGAACTCTATCTGAGATGCAGTTAGTGAACCAGGCGAGGCAGTCATTAGAGAAACCAAGGCTGTTGAGTCTGCCGATAAGAATACGGTGATTGACAGTCGAATGCTTTGGCTAGGTCGATAAAGACGGCTGCACAGTATGCTCTTTTATCGATGGCGGCGGTTATATCGTTTAGGACCTTGAGCGTGGCTGAGGTGCTCAGGTGCAGCCGTGACCAGCTCGGAAACCAGATTGCATAGCGGAGAAGGTACGTTCGGTATTCGAAATGGTCGGTGATCTGTTTGTTCATTTGGCTTTCGAAGACTTCAGAAAGGCATTGCAGGATGGATATGGGTCTGTAAAAGTTTGGGTCTAGAGTATCTCCCCCTTTGAAGAGGGATGACCGTGGCCACTTTCCAATCTTTAGGGATCTCGGACGATAAGAAAGAGGTTGAACAGACTAGTAATAGGGGTTGCAACAATGGCTGTAGATAATTTTAGGAAGAGAGGGTCCAGATTGTCTAGCCCAGCTGATTTGTAGGGATCCAGATATTGCAGCTCTTTCAGAACATCAGCTTTCTGGGTTTGGGTGAAGTGGGGGGGCTTGGGCCAGTTGCTGCGGGGGTGCAGAGCTGTTGGCTGGGGTAGCCAGGTGGAAAGTATGGCCAGCCGTAGAGATGCTTATTGAAATTCTCGATTATCGTAGATCTATCAGTGGTGACAGTTTCCTCGTCTCAGTGCAGGGGCAGCTGGGAGGAGGTACTCTTATTCTCCATGGACTTTACAGTGTCCTAATACTTTTTGGAATTAGTGCTGCAGGATGCACATTTGTTAGGAAAGCAAAGGTTATCTTTTTCAAACTGACTGTGTATTGGTTCCTGACTTCCCTAAAAAGTTGCATATCACGGGGACTATTCGATGCTAGTGCAGTACACCAAATCAAATCAAATTTTATTTGTCACATACACATGGTTAGCAGATGTTAATGCGAGTGTAGCGAAATGCTTGTGCTTCTAGTTCCGACAATGCAGTAATAACGAGCAAGTAATCTAACTAACAATTCCAAAAAAAATACTGTCATACACAGTGTTAGGGGATAAAGAATATGTACATAAGGATATATGAATGAGTGATGGTACAGAGCAGCATAGGCAAGATACAGTAGATGATATCGAGTACAGTATATACATATGAGATAAGTATGTAAACCAAGTGGCATAGTTAAAGTGGCTAGTGATACATGTATTACATAAGGATGCAGTCGATGATATAGAGTACAGTATCAACGTATGCATATGAGATGAACAATGTAGGGTAAGTAACATTATATAAGGTAGCATTGTTTAAAGTGGCTAGTGATATATTTACATCATTTCCCATCAATTCCCATGATTAAAGTGGCTGGAGTAGAGTCAGTGTCATTGACAGTGTGTTGGCAGTAGCCACTCAATGTTAGTGGTGGCTGTTTAACAGTCTGATGGCCTTGAGATAGAAGCTGTTTTTCAGTCTCTCGGTCCCAGCTTTGATGCACCTGTACTGACCTCGCCTTCTGGATGGCAGCGGGGTGAACAGGCAGTGGCTCGGGTGGTTGATGTCCTTGATGATCTTTATGGCCTTCCTGTAGCATCGGGTGGTGTAGGTGTCCTGGAGGGCAGGTAGTTTGCCCCCGGTGATGCGTTGTGCAGACCTCACTACCCTCTGGAGAGCCTTACGGTTGAGGGCGGTGCAGTTGCCATACCAGGCGGTGATACAGCCCGCCAGGATGCTCTCGATTGTGCATCTGTAGAAGTTTGTGAGTGCTTTTGGTGACAAGCCGAATTTCTTCAGCCTCCTGAGGTTGAAGAGGCGCTGCTGCGCCTTCCTCACGATGCTGTCTGTGTGAGTGGACCAATTCAGTTTGTCTGTGATGTGTATGCCGAGGAACTTAAAACTTGCTACCCTCTCCACTACTGTTCCATCGATGTGGATGGGGGTGTTCCCTCTGCTGTTTCCTGAAGTCCACAATCATCTCCTTAGTTTTGTTGACGTTGAGTGTGAGGTTATTTTCCTGACACCACACTCCGAGGGCCCTCACCTCCTCCCTGTAGGCCGTCTCGTCGTTGTTGGTAATCAAGCCTACCACTGTTGTGTCGTCCGCAAACTTGATGATTGAGTTGGAGGCGTGCATGGCCACGCAGTCGTGGGTGAACAGGGAGTACAGGAGAGGGCTCAGAACGCACCCTTGTGGGGCCCCAGTGTTGAGGATCAGCGGGGAGGAGATGTTGTTGCCTACCCTCACCACCTGGGGGCGGCCCGTCAGGAAGTCCAGTACCCAGTTGCACAGGGTGGGGTCGAGACCCAGGGTCTCGAGCTTGATGACGAGCTTGGAGGGTACTATGGTGTTGAATGCCGAGCTGTAGTCGATGAACAGCATTCTCACATAGGTATTCCTCTTGTCCAGATGGGTTAGGGCAGTGTGCAGTGTGGTTGAGATTGCATCGTCTGTGGACCTATTTGGGCGGTAAGCAAATTGGAGTGGGTCAAGGGTGTCAGGTAGGGTGGAGGTGATATGGTCCTTGACTAGTCTCTCAAAGCACTTCATGATGACGGATGTGAGTGCTACGGGGCGGTAGTCGTTTAGCTCAGTTACCTTAGCTTTCTTGGGAACAGGAACAATGGTGGCCCTCTTGAAGCATGTGGGAACAGCAGACTGGTATAGGGATTGATTGAATATGTCCGTAAACACACCGGCCAGCTGGTCTGCGCATGCTCTGAGGGCGCGGCTGGGGATGCCGTCTGGGCCTGCAGCCTTGCGAGGGTTAACACGTTTAAATGTCTTACTCACTTCGGCTGCAGTGAAGGAGAGACCGCATGTTTCCGTTGCAGGCCGTGTCAGTGGCACTGTATTGTCCTCAAAGCGGGCAAAAAGTTATTTAGTCTGCCTGGGAGCAAGACATCCTGGTCCGTGACTGGGCTGGGTTTCTTCCTGTAGTCCGTGATTGACTGTAGACCCTGCCACATACCTCTTGTGTCTGAGCCGTTGAATTGAGATTCTACTTTGTCTCTGTACTGGCGCAGGGTGTTTTTGTGCTGGTCAAGGGAAGTTAAGTCTGGAGTGAACCAAGGGCTATATCTGTTCTTAGTTCTACATTTTCTGAAAGGGGCATTATTTATTAAGATGGTGAGGAAAGCACTTTTAAAGAACATCCAGACATCCTCTACTGACGGGATGAGGTCAATATCCTTCCAGGATACCCGAGCCAGGTCGACTAGAAAGGCCTGCTCGCAGAAGTGTTTTAGGGAGCTTTTGACAATGATGTGGGGTGGTTTGACCGCGGACCTATAACGGACCCAGGCAATGAGTCAGTGATTGCTGAGATCCTGGTTGAAAACAGAAGAGGTATATTTAGAGGGCAAGTTGGTCAGGATGATATCTATGAGGGTGCCTATGTTTACTGATTTGGGGTTGTACTTGATAGGTTCTTTGATAATTTGTGTGAGATTGAGGGCATCTAGCTTAGATTGTAGGATGGCCGGGGTGTTAAGCATATCCCAATTTAGGTCACCTAGCAGTACGAACTCTGACGATAGACGGGGGGCAATCAATTCACATATGGTGTCCAGGGCACAGCTGGGAGTTGAGGGGGGTCTATAACATGCGGCAACAGTGAGAGACTTATTTCCGGAGAGATGGATATTTAAATAGAAGCTTGAATTGTTTGGGCATAGACCTGAATAGTATGACAGAACTCTGCTGGCTATCTCTACAGTAGATTGCAATTCCGCCCCCTTTAGCAGTTCTGTCTTGACGGAAAATGTTGTGATTGGGGATGGAAATGTCAGAATTTTTGGTGGCCTTCCTAAGCCAGGATTCAGACACGGCTAGGACATCAGGGTGTGCTAAAGCAGTGAATAAAGCAAACTTAGGGAGGAGGCTTCTGATAACATGCATGAACACAAGCCTATTGCTAATGAAGGAATAGAATAGTAAATTCCCCAGCGCACTGTTTTGTTTTTCATTTTCAACAATCTATCGAGTGTTAAATTAGCCAATCCTATATTTCTAGGGAAAAAAAACAGAATTTATCATTTAACCAAGCTTGTTCACATATATTCAAGGCCTAACTTTATTTTTCAAGATTCACAGTATCTTGCATTGGAAATCAAACAAAGGGCAGGAATAATGTGTCTGTCACACCCTGACCATAGTTTGCTTTGTATGTTTCTATGTTTTGGTTGGTCAGGGTGTGATCTGAGTGGGCATTCTATGTTGGATGTCTTGTTTGTCTATTTCTATGTCTGGCCTGATATGGTTCTCAATCAGAGGCAGGTGTTAGTCATTGTCTCTGATTGGGAACCATATTTAGGTAGCCTGGGTTTCACTGTGTGTTTGTGGGTGATTGTTCCTGTCTCTGTGTTTGTTTGCACAAGAATGTGTCTCTGCTTCTCACTGTCCAAGGGGTGGGGGGGTTGTGTGTGTGTGTGTGTGTGCTTAAAAAACAACAACATAGTACTTGGTTGCTCTCATTCGACACTTGTTAATCACTGCTGCCTTTAGATTTGTGTCATTGATCGGAGTCCAGCTCTCCAACGTGACAAATTGCAGGACGTAGGCTGCAACACAAAAGCGACGGCATGGATAAATAACTGATTTAAGTCTGACAACTAAGAAAACAAATGGTCAAAGAATTAGAAGTATGGCATGCCTGCCATTACAAGTGTTACATGTATAATATTCTACTAACAGCATTGGAGACTCATGATGCCATTCTCTTTCTGGAGGTCCAGAACTTTTTTCCCCTCTGGGATTTTCCTTCCTTTTTTCCTAATGCCAATACATTGATGCATTCTTTCTCAGAGAAGAACTATCAAAAATGATATGAAACAGGTGAAGGCAGCTATGCTTGGAGGCCTGGTGCATCGCTGCCAAGCAAAACGGGGACAGGTATAGGCACCTATTTGGATATAATTCCTGTCCCTTTTGGTGAGATGTGGTGTCCCAGGTCTTTGATGCAGGTCTTCTACAAAACCCCTGGGTGTGCCCCACCTGATTCAGACAAAAATGGGGAAATAAAAGCATTCAATTGATCCCTTTGGACCATACAATAAAATCTAGTGTGATATGTTCACTGTTGCTTACATTAACGGTATTGTGTGTCTTTAGACAGAATTATTGACATTCTTGAACATTTCCTACACCTCTTCTCCACAATAATTTAATGCTTTACTTGCCACACATAGTTACCATTCTATTACTGCTTCACTCGGCCCACAGACGGATGGGGGGGGCCCTGCTTCACTCGGCCCACAGACGGATGGGGGGGGGCCTGCTTCACTTTGTCCATTGTTAGCAACAATCCCAGGGAAGGGGTGGTATTGTGTTCCGACAAGAGGCTCCAGTCAATTATCTTAGTATCAGCTGAGGATGAAGTTGAAGGACGGAGTAAAGCGAGGAATGACTCCTTTGGCGTTGAGATACTTTGCTCTTGGTTATAAAACATGTCTGCGGCTGCATAATTTCTTTCTTACTCTATTAATCTTGCTCGACGTATGCCACCTGAGCTGTAAAATGTTCCATCTGACCATTTTGCAAGGATAAACTCTCCTGCCAACAATCCAAGCTACCAACGGGCGTCATCCTCTAAGAATATCACCAGCTGTGAACATATTTGCAGGTCAACCAACTTCAAATCTGACAAAGGCAAACAGTCCTGAGAGAAAGATTTTAATACGTTTAAAAAACAAAAACAATCATGCACAGTAAAACTTGCATTTAATCACCAAATTGGGTTACAATTTGATCAAGAATGCCTGAGGTAAAAACCAAATGTGAAAATGCCTTGCTTCTACTCTAGTCAAAAAACGTGAGCGGGATTTCAGAGCGAGTCTTTCTGCCTGCATGCACACTAGTGACAGTCGGTGTCGTGTTAAGATTAGGGAAGACCCATTTTCCCTATAGCCATCATAAGGATGTTGCAACCTAGCCTATGAATGTAGGCGCACAAAGGTCGTGAGAACGATTTGAGACCGGGACACATGGACAGACAGTAACACATTCAATATAATGTATAGTGCCTTCAGAAAGTATTCAGTCGCCTTGAATTTTCCCACATTGTTACTTTACTTTCTTATTCTAAAATGTATTAAATTGTTGTTTTTTTCCTACACACAATGCCCCATAATGACAAAGTCAGAAACATCACATTTACATAAGTATTCAGACACCTTTACTCACTACTTTGTTGAAGCACCTTTGGCAGTGATTACAGCATCGAGTCTTTTTGGGTATGACACTACAAGCTTGGCACACCTGTATTTGGAGTTTCTCCCCTTCTCTACAGATCCCCTCAAGCTCTGTCAGGTTGGATGGGGAGTGTTGCTGCACAGCTATTTTCAGGTCTCTCCAGAGATGTTCGATCAGGTTAAAGTTCAGGATCTGGCTGGGTCACTCAATGACATTGAGGCTTGCCCCGAAGCCAATCCTATGTTGTCCTGCTGTAAGGTCAACCTTCTACAGTCTGAGGTCCTGAGAGCTCTGGAGCAAGTTTTCATCAAGGATCTCTACTTTGCTCCATTTATCTTTCCCTCGATCCTGACTTGTCTCCCAGTACCTGCTGCTGATAAACATCCCCACAGCATGATGCTGCCACCAAAGAGTTCAATCTTGGTTTCATCAGACCAGATAATCTTGTTTCTCATGGTCTGAGACTCTTTGGGTGCCTTTTGGCAAACTCCAAGTGGGCTGTCAAGGGCCATTTACTAAGAAGTGGCTTCTGTTTGGCCATCTACCACAAAGGCCTGATTGGTGCAGTGCTGCAGATTTCAGGAAACAGCAGAGGGAACACCCCCCTATCCACATCGATGAAACAGTAGTGGAGAGGGTAGCAAGTTTTAAATTCCTTGGCATACACATCAGACAGACTGAATTGGTCCACCCACACAGACACCATCGTGAAGAAGGCGCAGCAGGGCCTCTTCAACCTCAGGAGGCTGAAGAAATTCAGCTTGTCACCAAAAGCACTCACAAACTTCTACAGATGCACAATCGAGAGCATCCTGGCGGGCTGTATCACCGCCTGGTACGGCAACTGCTCCGCCCACAACCGTAAGGCTCTCCAGAGGGTAGTGAGGTCTGCACAACGCATCACCGGGGCAAACTACCTGCCCTCCAGGACACCTACACCACCCGATGTTACAGGAAGGCCATAAAGATCATCAAGGACAACAACCACCCGAGCCACTGCCTGTTCACCCCGCTATCATCCAGAAGGCGAGGTCAGTACAGGTGCATCAAAGCTGGGACCGAGAGACTGAAAAACAGCTTCTATCTCAAGGCCATCAGACTGTTAAACAGCCACCACTAACATTGAGTGGCTGCTGACAACACACTGACTCAACTCCAGCCACTTTAATAATGGGAAATTATGTAAAATATATCACTAGCCACTTTAAACAATGCTACCTAATATGTTTACATACCCTACATTATTCATCTCATATGTATACGTATACACTGTACTCAATCATCTACTGCATCTTTATGTAATACATGTATCACTAGCCACTTTAACTATGCCACTTCGTTTACATACTCATCTCGTATGTATCTACTGTATCTTGCCTATGCCGCTCTGTACCATCACTCATTCATATCTTTATGTACATATTCTTTATCCCCCTACACTTGTGTGTGTGTGTGTGTGTGTATAAGACAGTAGTTCTGGAATTGTTAGTTAGATTACTTGTTGGTTATTACTGCATTGTCGGAACTAGAAGCACAAGCATTTCGCTACACTCGCATTAACATCTGCTAACCATGTGTATGTGACAAATAAAATTTGATTTGATCAATTAGCCTTTTTAAAATGATAAACTTGGATTAGCTAACACAACGTGCCATTGAAACCCTGGAGTAATGGTTGCTGATAACAAGCCTCTCTACACCTATGTAGATTTTTCATTTAAAAAAAATCAGCTGTTTCCAGCTACAATGGTCATTTACAACATTAACAAGGTCTACACTGTATTTCTGATCAATTTGATGTTATTGTAATGTAACGGTAGTGTAGCCTAGTGGTTAGAGCGTTGGACTAGTAACCGGAAGGTTGCAAATCCACAAGCTGACAAGGTACAAATCTGTTCTGCCCCTGAACAGGCAGTTAACCCACTAGGCCGTCATTGAAAATAAGAATTTGTTCTTAACTGACTTGCCTAGTTAAATAAAGGTAAAATAAATTTTGAAAAATCAAATCAGGGCGAATTCTGACTTTGTGGGGGTCCAGAGAAACTGTTTTAAATGCCAGTTGCTATGCATTTGTCATTCCTTTCCTTGAAGACATCACCTATAGATGTATAGCTTAAAGCTTAATATCTTCTTTCAACCAAGTCATATCAGATTAGTGATTTATTTCTTAATACATAGCCTATGATCATTGAGCATGATTGGTCTAATAGGCCCTCTTAGATCAATTATTATTTCCAGAAAAAGGAGACTCCGTCCATGACTATAGTAAAACAGCGCCTAATTAGCTGCTGTGCGCATGCAAGTGTTGCCTCTCCTCCCACAGACACGTTTGCGTAAAACGTCTTCACTCCTCCCGCAGCAGTTGGATATAGGCCTAAAATTCCAATAGGCTAGTCTATTTTACTTTCACTTGCCCAATGTAACATAGGAATACTATTAGCCTACGGGTTAGGGTAGGCTACTCAATCTAGTGGGCCGCTGTATAGACAATGGTCTGCAAAATGATGGAGTATTGAGCCTGCACACACGTAGTCCCCAGGATCCCAAGATATTTTCTTTCTTTGGGTGTGCTCATGTAGGCTAGCATACTAGCTTACAGACATTTACGCACATATTTTTGTTCGCCCTTATTTTGAACTTTCTTTTCGTCTTATAGGCCCTAGCTGTTAGACACACTAAGCTACTATAGTTTGCTCTGCAAGGTGTTCACCAATAGGATATACATCAGAAAGTTGTAACAAACTTCGGAGGGCAGACTGACTCTTCAGTCAGTGACCTTGCAATGCCAACAGTTTTTGGGTTAACACACTATGCCACTAGTGTATGCCTATAGTCTGACGTTGCAGGGAGAAACTCGGTGTGCGGATTTAATTGAAAGGAGACACTTAAGAGAATTTATAGAACTCATACATTGATCAATGTGAGACCAATTGATCATTTCTCAGGAACAAAATCTCTTCGGTGTTGAATAGTACTCAGTTGTGATTAGGAGACAAAGGTGATAGATCTCATTATTTAGTTTCCTTTCCTATGGGTATCAACTTTGAACATTTACACGCCTTTTGCCTTATCAGTGTCACACTGAGACCATTTGATATGAACCGCTGCATACGTTATTTTTAAACACATTGGTAACAGCCGTGCAGCTTCAAAACAACAAAACGGCATCCCTACCATTTGATTAAAGCTGATGGAAGGGAATTGGAGAAATGCAATCACTCAAATTCTAAAGACTCACTGGGTGTATCATTAGTTTAAATGATACAAAAAGGCTGTAAAAATCAGTGGGCCTTTAAAACAGGCTTGGGGACCACTGCTACACAGTCGGGTGTGGTGATTACTCCATAGTCTCACACAGAGTCTAGAAAGAGCTCAAGCTATCTGTGTTCTCATGCCATCCCGTGGTTAATGGTGGCTTACCCCAAAAATGCAATATCCCAAAACAAAAGTGTTTTTGTCTTAGCCTCCGTGGTGTAGCGGAGGGTATATGCAGATATACGACACACCCACTTTTTTTGGTTATTGCGTATACTCACTACTTAATACCCACAATGCGTATCAAATTAGTCTAGTGGAGGTATACGCCGTATCAATTAATAAGGCTGATGGAAAATATCAGAATGTTTCACTTAAAATGTTTAACTATTCACATTTTAAGCTTAGCTATGTGCACATGGCGGTAGGCCTATGCGCAAATGTTCCAAAATGCAACTTGTGGAAAACAGTTCTAAAATGAGCACCCCGCACATGCGAGCGGTTTCATGGCGATGGAAATATGTTAGAAATTTACGAAGGGAGATCTTAAGATGCAACAACTATCCTGGGTTGCTGATATGACTAGGATAATGCCTTTAGCTGCTAGACAATGAAAGAACCAATAAAACAGGAGAGAGCATATGAGGTCTTTATAAAATAATTACCTCCACTTTTCTATGTTGGGATTATGGCTATAGGCTACTTTGATGCAAGGTAAGACATGCCTCATAGTAGGAAGTGAAATGTCCAGGTTTCAAACAATTGACAAACAGGAAAAATATAGTGACGCTAATGATGGGCCTAACAGTCTAATGGTATATGGATAGTTTTTTTTTACTATTAAAGTGTGACTGAGAGCAAAAAACTGAATTTGATAAATCTGAAACTTGTGAATTTCTGACTCAGTTTACTGCCTCATTTATTCATTTCAATAATAGGCCTGCTATTAGCCTACATACAGTACAGCTTGTGTCAAGACTGTCCACGAGAATCCAAATAGGTCAGATTTGGTTTGCAATGAATAACTTCAATCAGACCCCCTTTCACCCGTAGAGGGGGAGGAAAGAACTAGTTGGGATTGACACTCACGTCCTGTTGTAAATCACGGGAGAAGATCCAGGCCTCTGCTCTTTATGGAATGTGCTTTGTCTCAACACACCTTTTTGCCGCTGAAACTAACACGTTCAAAAGCGAATACTGGAACAATATTTTTAACATAGAACCTGGGGAAGGGTGTGAGGGATCTATAGAACATTGTAATGTTGTTTATTTAGTGATGTTATTCAATGTTAAAGGAAATACTGTAACTTGGAAAGTATACCCACGACATGTATGGAGTTTCCATACTATGTGTTGTGCATGTAATATGAAAAATAATTTGTGTTTTTAAGAGGGATGTGACTTGAAAGCTAAGAGACAATTGTTTTTATAACTGTGCACAATAAGTTGTCACCAACCATGAGTGAGGTCAGAGAGTGTCATCCTGCCAAAAGAGTCCCTTTCCTGCAAACTCTATAAATGATGGGGGGTTAAGAAATTAACATACCAGACTAGAAAAATGTGTAGCTGCAGCAAAAGTGGTTTGAACTTTGAGTCTCAACGAGGTAGAGACAAAAAAAAAAAAAATCACCTCCCAGACAATCACTGGTATGGCTGATTAGCAGTCCTAAGTAAAGTATCTTCGAAAGGAAATTTAAGTAGGAACGTTCTGTTACTCTGCTCAAACCATCGTATTACACTACTCATCACCTCACTGGGAAGCCATCGATACGGTTGGCTAGCCTATCTTCAAGGAATCATCTTCAAGAGTGAATGGAAGGAAAGTAAACTCTGTAGTACTGTTCAAGACTACACAAGTCATCAGATACCGGACAACTACAGAGAAGGACAACAAGACTTGTTGAAACCATTTTGGACAATCAGAGCCTTACAAGCGTGCCACAAAAAGGCTCAACTCCCTTTCCAAGGCTGCCCTGTTCACCGAGAGAGATCCACAGCGAAGCCAGGGATTTCATGTAAATGCATTCATGATTACTTACTCAAAGCGGGCGGTGGTTTGTGTGCAAAGTATATACTTACTGTAGGTGAGTAGTTTCTGAATGTACCAATGTTAAGTGTCTCTGTCCCTCCATCACGTTTGAAACAAGCAGCCATGTTGTCATTCCTTTTGGGACCTGTTATAACGCATTTAGTCTCCAGTCAATAACCACAGCAGTGTGTTTCTCCTGTGTTACGGTTTTCTTCCATCGAAGGAGAGTCGGACCAAAATGCAGCGTGGTAATTTCGATACATCTTTAATGAAGATGAACCACGAACAATACAAAAACGTACCGTGAAAACCTAAACAGCCTATCTGGAGACAACAAAGACAGGGACAATCACCCACAAAACACTCAAAGAATATGGCTGCCTAAATATGGTTCCCAATCAGAGACAACGATAAACACCTGCCTCTGATTGAGAACCACTCCAGACAGCCATAGACTATGCTAGAACACCCCACTAAGCCACAATCCCAATACCTACGAAAACCCCAAGACAAAACACACCACATAAATAAACCCATGTCACACCCTGGCCTGACCAAAATAATAAAGAAAACACAGAATACTAAGACCAGGGCGTGACATGTGTTCCCATTTAAATAGCTAGTGAATAAATAAACCAATTTGTGTAGTACTGAATCTAAGGCTCTGGGTTTTGCAGATGCAAGAAGATTATGACTGTTCAGGATGATATGATACAAGGTTATGATTAAGTCGACTGTTTATAGACGTGATAAGTAAAGACCTTTTTTGAGTTTAATTCAGGAGATAGTAACTCTTTAAAGAACCGTGCTTGTGGTGCCGCAGATCCTAAGGAGTTACATGATTAATTTAATCGGGGAACAATTCAACATAGTTAATGACAACATTCTTCAGATTAATGTTAGTCATTTAAGTCACGACACTTGAATTGGCCTGATTGTGAAAGACCAATATGGGATATAATTTTAGGACAGTCAGAGTGTCACTGTTTGTCATAGAATTTTTCGCACAGGGTGCATGTTCTTCGCTGGGAGGGCCGTTGAATTTTTTTGTGTGCAAAATTAGAGTATACCTGCTTCTCCGGGCAACACCACATCACTTCTTAGCCTAGCCACTTGCTCCTGTTTTGCACTACCGTTTAACATTGTGTTTGCATAGAGGGCTGGAGGGTGTGTTTGTGTTGAGGGTTAGTTGTAGCAGCTTGCATGCTCATGATTCTGACTATTTCAATTTTCCTTAAATTTTTTTATCCACAAGCAAAGACCCTGGGATGAGTGGTTGTATGACTGACTCACTCAAGCAGATAAGACTTTTCAATAGTGGTCACCAACCTTGGTAACAGAGAGCTATGCAAGTTTTATTTCCAGCACATTTTGCTGAAATGTGTGAGACCTTCAAAATCTGTTTAAGAGTAGTTAAAGGGATGGTTCGGAATTTTGGAAATGAGGACCTTTATCTGCTTACCTAGGGTCAGATGAACTTGTGGATACCATTTTTGTCTCTCCGTTCAGTTTGAAGGAAGTTGCTAACTTGCATTAGCACAATTGCTAAGATAGATGTTTTTGCATGGGCTGCATCTCAATCCACTGCATCCACCATTGTTGGCCTTCCGCATCTGCGGTAGAAGGTGGCAGAGCTGCAGCTGTGTTTGTTAGACCAGGAGACATCCCGAAAATCGAAAGTAACCCAGTTACAGTTTAAAAATGAGGTTTTGTAGTACGTTAGTGCCAAAAAGGGGTTAAATGTGATTACATAATATTTTAATAATTTCCTGAGCTTTCTCATCTCTCAGATATAGGACAGACTTAGAAACATACTTTTGATTTTTTTTAAATACTGTAAATACTGTTTTGCCACAATTGTAATGGTAGGTTTATTTGAACAGTGAGAGACAGAATAAAAACAAAAAAATCCAGAAAAACGCATGTCAAAAATGTTATAAATTGATTTGCATTTTAATGAGGGAAATAAGTATTTGACCCCTCTCAAACAGAGATATTTCTGGCTCCCAGGTGTCTTTTATACAGGTAACGAGCTGAGATTAGGAGCACACTCTGTTACCTGTACAAAAGACACCTGTCCACAGAAGCAATCAATCAATCCGATTCCAAACTCTCCACCATGGCCAAGACCAAAGAGCTCTCCAAGGATGTCAGGGACAAGACTGTAGACCTACACAAGGCTGGAATGGGCTACAAGACCATCGCCAAGCAACTTGGTGAGAAGGTGACAACAGTTGGTGCGATTATTCGCAAATGGAATAAACACAAAAGAATTGTCAATCTCTCTCAGCCTGGGGCTCCATGCAATACAATATCTCACCTCATGGAGTTGCAATGACCATGAGAACGGTGAGGAATCAGCCCAGAACTACACGAGAGGATCTTGTCAATGATCGAGGCAGCTGGGACCATAGTCACCAAGAAAACAATTGGTGACACACTACGCCGTGAAGGACTGAAATCCTGCAGCGCCCTTAAGGTCCCCCTGCTCAAGAAAGCACATATACATGCCCGTCTGAAGTTTGCCAATGAATATCTGAATGATTCAGAGGACAACTGGGTGAAGGTTTTGTGGTCAGATGAGACCAAAATTGAGCTCTTTGGCATCAACTCAACTCGCTGTGTTTGGAGGAAGAGGAATGCTGCCTATGACCCCAAGAACACCATCCCCACCGTCAAACATAGAGGTGGAAACATTATGATTTGGGGGTGTTTTTCTGCTAATGAGACAGGACAACTTCACCGCATCAAAGGGACGATGGACAGGGCCATGTACCGTCAAATCTTGGGTGAGAACCTCCTTCCTTCAGCCAGGGCATTGAAAATGGGTCGTGGATGGGTATTCCAGCATGACAATGACCTAAAACACACGGCCAAGGCAACAAAGGAGTGGCTCAAGAAGAAGCACATTAAGGTCCTGGAGTGGCTTAGCCAGTCTCCAGACCTTAATCCCATAGAAAATCTGTGGAAGGAGCTGAAGGTTTGAGTTGCCAAACCTCAGCCTCAACCTTAATGGAGAAGATCTGCAAAAAGGAGTGGGACAAAATCCCTCCTGAGATGTGTGCAAACCTGGTGGCCAACTGCGAGAAACGTATGACCTCTGTGATTGCCAACAAGGGTTTTGCCACCAAGTACTAAGTCATGTTTTGCAGAGGGGTCAAATACTTATTTCCCTCATTAAAATGCAAATCAATTTATAACATTTTTGACATGCGTTTTACTGGATTTGTTATTCTGTCTCTCACTGTTCAAAGAAACCTACCATTAAAATTATAGACTGATTATTTCTTTGTCAGTGGGCAAACGTACAAAATCAGCAGGGGATCAAATACTTTTCCCCCTCACTGTAGGTACATAAGCATTTCACTATACCAGAAATAACATCTGCTAAATATATGTATGTGACCAATAAAATGTGATACTTACAGGAGGGTAGCTCTCCAGGAACAGGGATGGAGAGCTCTGCTCTACGTGGACTAACTAGCATTAGCACAATGACAAAGTCTATGGGAACAGCTAGCTGTTTCTGTAGACCCGTGGTTCCCAACTCTGATCCTCGAGTACCCCCAACAGCACACATTTTTGTTGTAGCCCCTGACAAACATAGCCGATTCAACTCATTGAGAGCCTGAAGAGGTGTTCTTGTCCGGGGCGACAATAATTTGGACTTTTCGGGGTACCTGTGGACCGGAGTTGGGAACCAAACTGTCATTGCGCTGATGCTAATTAGCATTGGCTCACAAAACTACCTTCAGCTTCCTTCACACTGGATGCAGATAAAGGTATCCACAAGTTAATCTGACTCAAAATCCCGAACTATCCCTTTAATGTGTTGTGGTAGTATGATAAATTATAGAATTAACTTTTCATTTCATGTCTCTTTATTTTGACAAGTTGAGCATTAGTTCTACAGTTTTGTCACATGCACAAGTATAGTGAAATGACTTTCTTGCAAGCTCTTTCCCAACAATTCAGTAATCAATATCAATAGTACCCTAAAAGTAAGTAGAAAAAAAAAGAAAAGAAATAAGAACAAGAGAAAGCAAGTGAGCTATATACAGGGTCAATTCCTGGATCAGTGCCAATACCATATTTACAATGTGCGGGGATACTGGAGTGGTAGGGGTAGATGTGTGTAGTGGTAAGGTGAATAGGCAAGGTGAATAGGCATCAGGATATGACAAACAGGGTAACAGCAGCGCAAATTATGATTTTTTGTGAGTGCATGTCTGTGTAGTCAGTATGAATGTGTGTGCATGTTATGTGTGATCAAATTAAGTGTGTGTGTGTTGGAGTATCAATGTGTGAGTGAGTGTGTAGAGTCCTGTGAGTGCATAGTCATTGCAAAACTAAAGGTCAATGCAAATAGACCGTAGCCATTTTGTTAGCTATGTAAGAGTCTTATGGCTTGGGGATAGAAGCTGCTCAGGGTAACTTTTTTAGTAGGGTTATACTCCCTCTCCCACAAACTACAAAGTACATGATCCAATTTTAAGATGACAGCAATACGGCAATTACCATCACTTTAGAATTCAAATGTGAAAATGTTAGTTCTCTGATGTACTACAATATCTGAGTCTGTCAGTGAGGCTTTATAATTTAACTATAAAAGCTCCAGCGGCTTTAATCACTTAAATACCGACGCATGATATAGAGAATTAGTCCTGATCTTCTAACACATGACACTCTGATTTCCAAATCCACTTATTTAATTACATACATGCCATTCATAGATTGACTTAGCTTTTAAGTTTGGCTAGACAGGTGTATGAATGAGGCTTGTCAATATTGTTATTGAAGTATGTTTAGCCTCAAACTGCAGCATATCTCAATTCCCTTAGCATCAATAATTGCAGTATGGTTGATTTAAATTAAATGTTATATTCCTCCTGAGTATCTAAATGAAAGGTTTGACTGACAGCTGTTGTGCTATAATCATTAAATAATCTATTTATTAATATTTAGGGTTCATACACATTTTGACAGATGGAATTATTTTACTTCTCCTTGACTCTGAACTAAATTGACAGCGTCTATGTACGTAATAAAAAGTGGAATGTGGTATCTCTGCTCTCTGATCACCATGTACCATCTCCTGTCGTATTCCACATAAAGTAGAATACTGTTAGGCAACTGTATAAAACATGTGGTCAACACTCAGTCTGGAGAGCTGCTGGGTGTGTAGGCTTTTGAGCATGTCCTGCTCAAATTAATCAGACAGTTTATCAAGGTTGAGCAGCTAGTTTCTATCAAGGTTGAGCAGCTAGTTTCTATCAAGGTTGAGCAGCTAATTTCTAAATTGTGGTTTGTTAGAGGGGAATGAAATAAAAGCCTGCACACCAGGCCACCAGCTCTCCTGGAGGATGGTTGACCATCCTTGATGTGAAACATTGCAACATTACAACCAAATACGTTTTATGCCTTTTTGAAATAATTTGCTCATTCAATATATCAAAGATGAAATGGCTATGGTAGGTTGCAAATCTTTTTATTCAGCTGAAACAAGCCCACACATTTTCAGGAAATGTACCTTTCTAGTTTAGTCACTTATCTTAGCTACCTTAGAAGTGTTTTAATAATGCCACAATCTGTGATTTCAACAGCCTGACCCTGCCACTTACCTGTACAGGGGATTAGGCTGGGATAATAAACAACCTCACATTTATAGAGAGCTATGAATGCAAGGACTGACAGTCCATGAGGTCAACATGATCAACATATTTCAAGCTTGTTTACAAAGACAAAAACAAACAATGGAATAACCTGAGATATGGGGTTATGATGGGGTAAAGTCAGTTGTACTAAGAGCATAAGGCATTCATACGCTACATTCTTCAAAAATCTAAACCAAAAAAACAAACATTTGAACAGCAAGAAATATTACAGATTATGCCTTTATGGATTTCACCATTTAGAAATCATCATGACAGTGTAAGTAAAGACACTGCATTCAGAGTCGACTCTAGAGCAAAGACGTTCTAAAGATAGCCCAAACAGCAAATAACAAGGTCACACAAGACACATCTAACTTTTGCCATATACTATTTTTAGGCTCTAAATCTTTGAGTATGTCATGGTTTTGTTGTAATAGAAACAATGACCGGTCAGTTCTACCCAAACTCTTGGCATATTTAAAAGAAAGGTTTGTGACTGCTTGTTTTAGTAGCATCTTGTTTTAGATGCTCCCTAAAAGACATGACATTAAAAACTGAAAAATATAACCTATTTTCAGAGTTTTCCATAAACTGAATCCCATGGACATGAGACAAGCCATGTTTCTACATTAAAAGCTGCATAAAGTACAGCTCTGGCATTAAAAACATCATATGCCAAGTGGGGACAGTATGGAAGCTGTGTTAACTGTTTTATTTAGCTGAAAGGGTATTTGTACATATTTTTCACACACTTTTCCTCTAGATCATTAAGACTAATTGACATATGGTAACTTACATTGCTAGTATGCTCAAGAGATCAAGTAGAGGCAATGCAACACCTGAGTAATGTATAATACTGTGCTTCTATAAACATGTGCCAAGAGTGATGTAATAAAACAATTATTAAAATCAGCTCAAAATGTTATTTATGAATCGAGTGGGCAGGCCCCGGCTTGAGCCTTGTGGAAATGTATTTTCAAATAGCCAATAGCGTCTGACAGACTAAAGATCATGGTGAGTTCATATTGATCGACGGAGAATGATGGAGCTCTAAAATCGACGTGAGCAATTACTGTAAACATCCAACAGCAAGCTATGCACCAAGCCATATGAGTTCATATTGCAATTTTAGTCAAACTTGGATTTGGGCCAAATTATGTTTTTCTAGCCATTTACCCACATCACTGAACACTGGAAATTGGGATGTTTATTTTAGCTCTTATAGAGCACATCATTCTGGGAACACCAGGCAGTAAGGCAATTGCATGGTTGTAACAATATTCAGGGTTCATACGGTCATGAAAATCCAAAACTGTTTTCCAGGTTTTGGAAAATGATCAAATCTGAAAAGTAATGGAATTTTTTTATAATTTATGTTAATATAAATTTATTAGGCACAGTTTTTAAATATTGTATCGATCAAATAAAAATCAACATAGCAGCCAGGATCAGAATGACACTAGTGCGTCTGTTTGCGCACATCACTTGCATAGTGCGAGACTAGTGGAGAAGAAGACAGTCTGACATTAAAGCAGCAGGTAGGTCTAGTTTATGAAATATGATCAAGAACAGATTAACTAGGTAGACAATTCAAAACATCTCTTGTACCCTCTAGTTAACTGATGAGCTATTATTAGCATGCAATGTTTTCATAATTTCCCCTCATTTTAGCGAATAAGGACAAAGTTGATTTACTTTTAATGATTCATTTAAACTATTGTTTTAGACTGTTACGGTTTTCTTCCATCGAAAGAGAGGAGGACCAAAATGCAGCGTGGTTATTTGTATACATCTTTAATAAAGATGAAAACACAAACAGTATACAAAAACAATAAACGTGCAAACCCGAAACAACCCTATCTGGTGCAAACAAACACAGAGACAGGAACAATCACCCACGAAACACTCAAAGAATATGGCTGCCTAAATAGGGTTCCCAATCAGAGACAACGATAAACACCTGCCTCTGATTGAGAACCACTTCAGGCAACCATAGACTTTCTAGATAACCCCACTATACCACAATCCCAATCCCTACAAAAAAAAACAAGACAAAAACACACCACATAATTAACCCATGTCACACCCTGGCCTGACCAAAATACACTAAGACCAGGGCGTGACAGACAAATGATTCACCACACCATTGTATTAGTTTGGATTTGATTCAATCGCGGTTAATTGAATCATGTAAATCAAAATCATTTGTGAAACGTGAACATTAATTGTAGGAATAAAGAATAGATGTAGCCTTTTGTTTGGATTATGTGGCTTCAGAACTTGTTCTGTAGATACTTCCAGTTGATTTGGGCATCCAATGTATGGAACATTAAAACTCAATCGCCTGCAAAGTAAAGCCTACATCAAGCCTCTCAGTGGCGGCATTGTAATCATGGTTGATGGGTTATCCACGCAGCAAAGATAAGGGACTAAATATAGAAACAGGCTGCTCACACTCGCTGAAGACTCATTAGCTTTGCAGAATAGAGAAGGGCATTTGTTAACTTCTGTCAGAAGTGCACTACAGACGTTCAAAGATCACTAGGTGCAGCATCATTGCATTTGCAGAGAAAGTGACAAACTGCTAATATCACAACCTGACAACATATTCTGGGACAAGATCTAAAAACAAGGTCTCCAGTGCAAGGTGTACAGGCAGTGAATTTTCTTCTGTGTTTCGTGCTTTGGAGAATGTTGTACAACCGACATACTCTAAAAAATCCCCCAAAAAATCCAGTCCAACTTTCTATTCTTAACTTTGAATATTAACAACAATAATTAGCCATAGAGGACAGAACAGAAGTATGAACACATCGTGGGGTCGATAGCCAAGACTATAGCGTCCAATGTCGGATTGAAGTTTGTAGGTGCAATGTTATTTAAATATGGGGGATAGAAACATCGCAGCTCTGCAGATTTTGCTGCGAAGAGACCGAGTCATTATATCACTTGGTTTGGTACTGTCCATATGTAGCTTGTTTTTGGTCGCAGGTTCAGGAATCGGTGAAGAAACATTTACCTGGAGCGAACTTAGCAAATAGCACTGCTGGGTGACTTCAATTCATTTTCAATCGATCAATAATATAATACTCTTAGCAAAATGTATTTAATGTACAATCTGTAGAAACTGAGAATAGAAAGGTTCTGAACTTTGCTGAAAAATCACAGCAGATTTGAAAAATATAGCAAATAGAAATCAAAACTGGATGGTGTTCATCGATAGATGGGAGGGTGTGACTAAAAACAAGATGAGTAATATAAAATATGTATCTGTAAAATGTACATGGCTAGTGTATTCGGAAAGTATTCAGACCCCTTCACTTCTTCCACATTTTGTTCCATTACAGCCTTCAAAGAAAAATCCTCACCAGTCTACACAATACCCCATAATAACAAAGCAAAAAGTTATGATTTTTTGCAAAACAAATTAACAATTATAACATTCCAACCTCGTGTCTTCATGGGTATAATGCTACAAGCTTGGCACACCTGTTTTTGGAGAGTTTCTCCCATTCTCTGCAGATCCTCTCACGCACTCAGGTTGGATGGAGAGCGTTGCTGCACAACAATTTTCAGGTGTCTCCTCCAGAGGTGTTCGATCGGGTTCAAGTCCAGGCTCTGGATGGGCCGCTCAAGGACATTCAGATACTTGTCCTGAAATCCCTCTTGCGATGTTCTGGAGCAGGTTTTCATCAAGGATCTCTCTTGACTTTGTAAAGTTAATCTTTCCCCCGATCCTGACTAGACTCCCAGTCCCTGGCGCTGAAAAACATCCCAACAGCATGATGCTGCCACCACCATTCTTCACTGTAGGGATGGTGCCAGGTTTCCTCAAAGTGACACTTGGCATTCGGGCCCATGAGTTTAATATTGGTTTCATCAAACCAGAGAATATTGTTTTTCATGGTCAGAGTCCTTTAGGTGCCTTTTGGCAAACTCCAAGTGGCCTGTCATGTTCTTTTATTGAGGAGTGGCTTCTGTCTGGCCACTCTACCATAAAGGCCTGGTTGGTGGAGTGCTGCAGAAATGGTTGTCCTTCTAGAATGTTCTCCATTCCCACTGATGTACATTGAAACTCTAGGAAGAAATGTTGGTGGTTGCAAACTTCTTCCGTTTAAGAATGATGTAGGCCACTGCTGTGAACTTTTTCCTAAGACACAATCCTGTCACGGAGCTCTACGGACAATTTAACCTCATGGCTTGGTTTTTGCTTGGACATGCACTGTCAACTGTGGGACCTTATTTAGACAGGGGTGTGCCTTTCCAAATCATGTCAAATTGATTGAATTTACCACAGGTGCACTCAGTGAAGTTGTAGAAACGTCTTAAGGATGATCAAAGGAAACAGGATTAATCTGTAAAGTACAATGTTTGTCACAAGGTCCTAAGCAACCTTCATTCACATTGTTTGAAGTACGTAGACCAACAGCTACTTTAGTAGGTAAAAGCACAATTGAGGCTCATAGCCATTATTTAAATAAGGTTTCTGTTTTTTACTATTAATACGTTTGCAAACATTTCAAAACTCCTGTTTTTGCTTTGTCATTTTGGGGTATTGTGTGTAGATTGATGAGGAAAAACATGTATTATTCAATTTTAGAATAAGGCTGTAAGGTAACACAATGTGGAAGTCAAGGAGTCTGAATACTTTCCGAATAGTGTGTGTGTGTATGTATGTATGTATATATATATATATATATATATATATATATATATATACCGTTGAAGTCGTAAGATTACATACACCTGAGCCAAAAACATTTAAACTCAGTTTTTCACCATTTCTGAGATTTAATCCTAGTAAAAATTCCCTGTCTTAGGGAATGTGAAATGTGATATATTTCAGCTTTTATTTCTTTAATCACATTCTCAGTGGATCAGAAGTTTATATACACTCAATTAGTATTTGGTAGCATTGACTTTAAATGGTTTAACTTGGGTCAAACGTACCGTGGAGCCTTCCACAAGCTTCCCACAATAAATTGGGTGAATTTTGGCCCATTCCTCCTGACAGAGATGGTGTAACTGAGTAGGGTTTGTAGGCCTCCTTGCTCGCACACGCTTTATCAGTTCTGCCCACAAATGTTCTATAGGATTAAGGTCAGAGCTTTGTGATGGCCACTCCAATACCTTGACTGTGTTGTCCTTAAGCCATTTTGCCACAACTTTGGAAGTATGCTTGGGGTCATTGTCCATTTGGAAGACCCATTTTCGACCAAGCATTAACTTCCTGACTGATGTCTTGAGATGTTGTGTCAATGTATCCACATAATTTCCCCTTATGATGCCATGTATTTTGTGAAGTGCACCAGTCCCTCCTGCAGCAAAGCACTACCACAACATGATGCTGCCACCCCGTGCTTCACGCTTGGTGTTCTTCGGCATGCAAGCCTCCCCCTTTTTCCTCCAAACATAACGTTAATTATGTTAAACAACGGTCAGTATGGCCAAACAGTTCTATTTTTGTTTCGTCAGACCAGAGGACATTTCTCCAAAAAGTACGATCTTTGTCCCCATGTGCAGCTGCAAACCGTAGTACGCAATTTTTATGGTGGTTTTGGAGTAGTGGCTTCTTCCTCGCTGAGCGATCTTTCAGGTTATGTCCATATAGGACTTGTTTTACTGTGGATATAGATACTTTTGTACCCGTTTCCTCCAGCATCTTCACAAAGTCCTTTGCTGTAGTTCTGGGATTGATTTGCACTTTTTGCACCAAAGTATGTTCATCTCTCGGAGACAGAATGCGTCTCCTTCCTCAGCGGTATGGCGGCTGCGTGGTCTCATGTTGTTTATACTTGCGTACTATTGTTTGTACAGATGAACGTGGTACCTTCAGGGGTTTAGAAATTGCTCCCAAGGATGAACCAGACTTGTGGAGGGCTACAATTTATTTTTCTGAGGTCTTGGCTGATTTCCTTTTGATTTTTCAAAGATGTCAAGCAAAGAGGCACTGAGTTTGAAGGTAGGCCTTGAAATACAGTGCCTTGCGAAAGTATTCGGCCCCCTTGAACTTTGCGACCTTTTGCCACATTTCAGGCTTCAAACATAAAGATATAAAATATATTTTTTGTATTTTTTTGTGAAGAATCAACAACAAGTGGGACACAATCATGAAGTGGAACGACATTTATTGGATATTTCAAACTTTTTTAACAAATCAAAACTGAAAAATTGGGCGTGCAAAATTATTCAGCCCCCTTAAGTTAATACTTTGTAGCGCCACCTTTTGCTGCGATTACAGCTGTAAGTCGCTTGGGGTATGTCTCTATCAGTTTTGCACATCGAGAGACTGAAAATTTTTCCCATTCCTCCTTGCAAAACAGCTCGAGCTCAGTGAGGTTGGATGCAGAGCATTTGTGAACAGCAGTTTTCAGTTCTTTCCACAGATTCTCGATTGGATTCAGGTCTGGACTTTGACTTGGCCATTCTAACACCTGGATATGTTGATTTTTGAACCATTCCATTGTAGATTTTGCTTTATGTTTTGGATCATTGTCTTGTTGGAAGACAAATCTCCGTCCCAGTCTCAGGTCTTTTGCAGACTCCATCAGGTTTTCTTCCAGAATGGTCCTGTATTTGACTCCATCCATCTTCCCATCAATTTTAACCATCTTCCCTGTCCCTGCTGAAGAAAAGCAGGCCCAAACCATGATGCTGCCACCACCATGTTTGACAGTGGGGATTGTGTTTTCAGGGTGATGAGCTGTGTTGCTTTTACGCCAAACATAACGTTTTGCATTGTTGCCAAAAAGTTCAATTTTGGTTTCATCTGACCAGAGCACCTTCTTCCACATGTTTGGTGTGTCTCCCAGGTGGCTTGTGGCAAACTTTAAACTACACTTTTTATGGATATCTTTAAGAAATGGCTTTCTTCTTGCCACTCTTCCATTAAAGTCCAGATTTGTGCAATATACGACTGATTGTTGTCCTATGGACAGAGTCTCCCACCTCAGCTGTAGATCTCTGCAGTTCATCCAGAGTGATCATGGGCCTCTTGGCTGCATCTCTGATCAGTCTTCTCCTTGTATGAGCTGAAAGTTTAGAGGGACGGCCAGGTCTTGGTAGATTTGCAGTGGTCTGATACTCCTTCCATTTCAATATTATCGCTTGCACAGTGCTCCTTGGGATGTTTAAAGCTTGGGAAATCTTTTTGTATCCAAATCCGGCTTTAAACTTCTTCACAACAGTATCTCGGACCTGCCTGGTGTGTTCCTTGTTCTTCATGATGCTCTCTGCGCTTTTAACGGACCTCTGAGACTATCACAGTGCAGGTGCATTTATACGGAGACTTGATTACACACAGGTGGATTGTATTTATCATCATTAGTCATTTAGGTCAACATTGGATCATTCAGAGATCCTCACTGAACTTCTGGAGAGAGTTTGCTGCACTGAAAGTAAAGGGGCTGAATAATTTTGCACGCCCAATTTTTCAGTTTTTGATTTATTAAAAAAGTTTGAAATATCCAATAAATGTCGTTCCACTTCATGATTGTGTCCCACTTGTTGTTGATTCTTCACAAAAAAATACAGTTTTATATCTTTATGTTTGAAGCCTGAAATGTGGCAAAAGGTCGCAAAGTTCAAGGGGGCCGAATACTTTCGCAAGGCACTGTACATCCATGGGTACACCTCCAATTGACTCAAATTATGTCAAATATCCTATCAGAAGCTTCCAAAGCAATGACATCATTCTGTGACATTGACATGACATTCATTCATTCATTCTGAAATTTTCCAAGCTGTTTAAAGGCACAGTCAACTTAGTGTATGTAACCTTCTGACCCACTGGAATTATGATAGTGAATTATAAGTGAAATAATCTGTCTGTAAACAATTGTTGGAAAAATGACTTGTGTCATGCACAAAGTAGATTTCCTAACCGACTTGCCAAAACTATAGTATGTTAACAATAGGTTGCAGTCATTAAAAATAGTTTTTCAACCACTCCAAACTTAAATGTATGTAAACTTCTGACTTCAACTGTATACATTCTCTCTCTCATTAGGCTGTCTGTATTTTTAGAAAGGCCTTTTCTAAATGTGTATTGTAGCGACACCATCTTTTTTTGCAAAAATAAATTCATATAAACACAACTTTAAGCTTCATATTCATTTGACAGAGGTATTGAACTGCCAATTGATCTGCAAAGCAAGTAATAAAACAGAACAAGTGTTTCTGCGCTTATGTCGATATTATACAGATAAGCAAACAGTAACAGAAATCAGGTATGGATACAGGCTTTATAGACCTCTATATATGAGTGACCGTGTCCAGAAAACCACCACCTGTTATGTTGGGCTCAATTAAGCATGATCGTCTTGTAAGTATAATAGCAAAGCTTGCTTTTATATAATAAAAAAAAGCTTGAAACTGTAGTGTAATGGAATTAGTGTGGTGTGTGTGTGTGTGAAGAATACAATACTTTAACTTGTATGCGGTACAAATCATATTGTGAGTACTCCTCTTTCTAAGGCTGTTTGAGAAGGTTTTGAATCCTAAGCGACCTTCATTCACATCGTTTGAAGTATGTAGACCAACAGCTACTTTAGTAGGTAAAAGTTGTGTGCTGGAAAACCTTGGTAGAGAATGCATGGATGTAGGCATTGTGGTGCTCATGTGAATTTAATTTATTTTTTGGTTCCAGACCAATGCCTGCTTCTCACATTTAAACATCTAATTTATTGTTTTTAATATAGAATAGAAGCAAGTGTATATAAAAGTAATAAAGTGGTGGACATTTTCTGAGTTCACCAATAAGATATATTGCATTTTATTCTTCTTATTCAAGGCCTCCAAGGAGACTAGTTTGGAATTTAATCATACGCATTTGATACTGCAACTTTATTATAGGTATTATACCGCACATATAACATTAAAGCTGTGTATAATGTACATCACTAATGTTAAACTCCAGATATATGCAACGTTACCTCAATGATGAACACTAGAACCGCTAAAGCAGTCATTTAGACATCTCATTAATTAAATTGGTTTATTACGCAACCATTTTTTAAAGTCATGCCCCTGTGTCTTTTACTTTTCTTAAATAAGTCTATATAACAGACTACCGTTGTTAGAATCTTAATCTCACAAACAGAACTGGTGTTTTAAATAACCATTTTTAAGTGCATGTCATTTAAAAAAATGTTTTTCACCCGTTGCCCCTCCCGACAGTAGGGCCTGCTCCGCTCCTTCTCCTGACAGTAGGGCCTGCTCCGCTCCTTCTCCCGACAGTAGGGCCTGCTCCGCTCCTTCTCCCGACAGTAGGGCCTGCTCCGCTCCTTCTCCCGACAGTGGAATGTTAGATGATTATCACCCGATAATTAACTCGGAACTGAACCTAAATTATACTGAAACTAATTTCACACATATAGCAGATTAAAATAATGAAGTGAAGCATGACGGGGGAGAATGGGTCAGTTGATGTGTAGGGAAGCAAACAATGCATAAGTATGCAATCACCAATTGCGAATGAAGAACAGGGTGTGCCATTCTAATATATTAGTATATTCTAATTCTAATCTACATGGTATGTACCCTATATCAGTCCACCAAATCCAAGCAGTTTTATCAGTGTACTCTGACCTACTTGGAGTACACAGTGAGAGCATGCATATTTTAAAATGGCAAGAAGATGAAGAGGAATGGATACACATGCTGTGTTAGCAGTGCTACACGATTGTAATAAAAACGACTCAGATGGCAGGAAAGAAATGAATCATGACATCTCTGATAGATTATTCTTCTGATTCGGAGCCTCAGCCTGAATAAACTACACCTCTGAGGCAAAAAACTGCAAAATAGCCAGAACAGTGCGCACTGAGCGAGGTCCTCAGCTGATACCAAATGAAACAGCGAGACGGAGAGAGGAAGGGATGGCACCGGTTAGATAGAACAAGCTGGTGAAAATGCTACAGGACGATTATCAGCACAAAATGTAATAGCTGAGAGAGCAGGCCCTAAATCACAAGAAAAAAACATCAGCAATGAACTCACCAGCTTTCGTTGTTTGTGACATGGAGATCAAACATTATTTGTCACATGCGCCAAATACAAGTAGTGTAGACCTTACTGTGAAATGCTTACTTACAAGCCTTTAAAACAACAGTGCAGTTCAAGAAGAGTTAAGAAAATAATTACCAACTAAACTAAAAAATAATAAATCAAATTGATTTATATAGCCCTCTGTTCATCAGCTGATATCTCACAATGGCAGGCCCCACTGAAAGGGGACATCGCGCTGAAGAGATAGAAACTGTTCCCAGATCTGTAGCTGGTTGGGAAGGGTGGGGGCGATGACGTCAAAGTTGGCCCAACTTTTCTGTTGTCAAGAGAGAGTTTGGGAGAATGGATGCCCTGAGAGTTCTGCTTTACATAGAGACATAATTTGAACGGTTTTAGAAGCTTTAGAGTGTTTTCTATTCAATAATAATTATTATATGCATATATTAGCAATTTTTGACAGATTTTTTTTCTGTTTACTATGGGCACGCAATTCCTCCAAAGGGGGCAGTAGTCAGCCCTATCCTTAACAGGTTTTAACTAGTTTTTCGACCACTCCACAAATTTCTTGTTAACAAACTATAATTTTGGCAAGATGGTTTGGACAACTACTTTGTGCACCACACAAGTCATTTTTCCAACAATTGTTTACCGACCGATTACTTAACTTATAATTCACTATCACAATTCCAGTGGGTCAGAAGTTTACATACACTAAGTTGACTGTTCCTTTTAAACAGCTCCTTTGAACAAAATTCCAGAAAATGATGTCATGGCTTTAGAAGCTTCTGATAGGCTAATTGACAGTCAGTTGGAGGTGTACCTGTGGATGTATTTCAAGGCTTACCTTCAAACTCAGTGCCTCTTTGCTTGACATCATTGGAAAATCAAAAGACATCAGGAAAGACCTCAGAAAAAAATTGTAGACCTCCACAAGTCTGGTTCATCCTTGGGAGCAATTTCCAAATGCCTGACGGTACCACGTTCATCTGTACAAACAATAGTACGCAAGTATAAACACCATGGGACCACGCAGCCGTCATACCGCTCAGGAAGGAGACGCGTTCTGTCTCCTAGAGATGAATGTACTTCTGTGCGGAAAGTGAAAATCAATCCCAGAACAACAGCAAAGGACCTTGTGAAGATGCTGGAGGAAACGGGTACAAAAGTACCTATATCCACAATAAAACGAGTCCTGTATCGACATTACCTGAAAGGCCGCTCAGCAAGGAATAAGCCACTGTTCCAAAACTGACATAAAAAAGCCAGACTACGGCTTGCAACTGCACATGGGGACAAAGATCGTACTTTTTGGAGAATTGTCCTCTGGTCTGATGAAACAATAATAGAAATGTTTGGCCATAATGACCATTGTTATGTTTGGAGGAAAAAGGGGGATGCTTGCAAGCCGAAGAACACCATCCCAACCGTGAAGCACGGGGGTGGCAGCATCATGTTGTGGGGGTGCTTTGCTGCAGGAAGGACTGGGGCACTTCACAAAATAGATGGCTTCATGAAGAAGTAAAATGATGTGGATATATTGAAGCAGCATCTCAAGACATCAGTCAGGAAGTTAATGCTTGGTTGCAAATGGGTCTACCAAATAGACAATGACCCCAAGCATACTTCCAAAGTTGTGGCGAAATGGCTTAGACAACAAAGTCAAGGTATTGGAGAGGCCATCACAAAGCCCTGACCTCAATCCTACAGAAAATGTGTGGGCAGAACTGATAAAGCGTGTGCGAGCAAGGAGGCCTACAATCATGACTCAGTTACACCAGGTCTGTCAGGAGGAATGGGCCAACATTCACCCAACTTATTGTGGGAAGCTTGTGGGAGGTTACCTGAAACGTTTGACACAAGTAAAAAAATGTAAAGGCAATGCTACCAAATAAAATAACTGCTCATTAGCTTGAAGGGGGATCCCTCAAGGCCCAGTGGTTTTGGTGTTAAATAAAACATGCATTGATTTAAATGGAAAATGTGCAAAAACTCTACTTAACAAGTGAATCTCATGTCAGGATTCTGACCTACATGCTTAGCGTATCTGCATTGTGCTTTGTCAAGTCCCGTCTTTGCTTGACTTCAGTTCTAAAATGGGATACAGGTTGTTAGTAGTTAAGCAGAACATTCTGTATGAAGCCAGCATATATAGCCTTCATTACTGACTAGTGATGGCACTGCAAGAAATTCCTAGTGCTGAACTTTGCTGTACTTTTGTTAAATATTCAAGAGCCTGTGGCATATGTGCTTGCTGTCCTGAGAGAAGGTCCCCTAAGAGCTAAAGGGACATTTTATATCCTGACTGTTACAGTGCCATGTCAACTTTTTCATTGAGGTGCAAGTGATATGACACTGTGAAACTCATAACATAAAATGTTATGGGTCTCAGAATGTAAATGCATTTTACTTTTTGGACTACCAGGAAGGATGCATATTACGTAAATTCATGCACTTCAAAATTAATTTGAACTTTTCCCAAGCAGCATTTAACTACAGGACCCTCACAGATCATGTGAAGGAATGTGCCTACCTGATAGGAGGACACAGTGAATAGTTGGGGCCAATTGCATTGTAAAATGTTTCCTTGGTCTTAAATGCAGTCCGTGAACAAATTAAAATTAATAAATTGGTTTGGATTAAGGGATGCCAAGGCCATATTTTTCCATGTTCTGTTCCAGTTAAAGGGAACCTTCACTGCTAGACACTATTTGGGGTGTATTTCCAGTCTATCTACATAATTATGAGTGATGAGAGGGTGTTTCAGACATAATTATGCACAATAGCTGTATTTTAGAATTCGCGCCGGGAGAATCCAACCAATGACGTCATTGGTTGATTGAGCCTGCTGTCTGATCTAAAAATGAATTGAGTCATGTTTTGTAGCAATTATTGTGGCCTTTGTGTCCCTGATTGCACAATCATGTGAGTAGATATGGTTGTCCTTGCTCAATAGAGCCATTGGACTTGTCTCAACAATATTCTCATCGTTGTTGACTAATTTCCCCTGGTTTGTAAAGACTACAGCTTGATGGGAGTCATATTTCCTTGTTCCCACCGTGGAAGGCAGGGTTTTCACAAAGGGGGCAGTGCTAGTTTAGAGGTTTATTTGAGCAAGAATACATTGGACAGGAGTTGCGATGATGAGAAAAATTGCGAGACCAGCAAGCAGCAGTGGCAGCCTAGACAAGCTGGTCCTGGACTCAGGATGATAAATGACAAACGAGTAAGTTGTTTGGCTCTCAATAGCTAGCTAGCAATATAAGCTCTTTTAATCAAGGCAGTGTTGTACAGTACAATTTGGTGATGGATTCCTCCATAACAGGACTGGCTAGAACCACTACACGCCTAGTTAGCTAGTGGTGCTTGCTATACCTAAAATATACGGGAGTCTAACGTTATAGCTAGCTAGTGAAGCCTAGCTAGCCTCATGCCTCATTATGAGCAAAACTGGAGAAATGTTTTTATGGCATAGAGTAAAGGAATGACTTTGGCTTGAATCATATTAGTCTTAAAGTAACTATGCCTGTTGTAGCTAGCAAATAAAATGTCTGTGATGTCTTATATTGTACACAATGCTGCTACAGTAGGAATACTGACAGTAGACAATGATTGTCAATGTGTAATAGCGTTTTGAGAATACGTTCTCATTTACAACTGCAACCTGATAAAGATAAAGCAAAGCAGTATGACAAAAACATGGGATAAAAAAACGTACAGTTAATAACACAATAGAACATTGTATACAGTGTGTGCAAATGAAGTAAGGAGGTAAGGCAATAAATAGGCCATAGTGGCGATGTAATTACATTTTAGCAGTTGGCACTGGAGTGATAGATGTGCAGATGAGGATGTGCTATAACCCCACAAGGAAGCAACCCCAGTCTGTATGGCACTTCAATATATTGATCATTAACCTTTTTGGGATGGGGGGCAGCATTCGGAATTTTGGATGAAAAGCGTGCCCAAAGTAAACTGCCTGCTACTCAGGCCCAGAAGCTAGGATATGCATATAATTTGGATAGAAACCACCCTAACGTTTCCAAAACTGTTAAAATAGTGTCTGTGAGTATAACATAACTGAAATGGCAGGAGAAAGCCTGAGGAAAATCCATCCAGGAAGTGCAATTATTTTGAAATGGGTGTTTTTCCATTGAAAGCCTATTTAAAGGGATAGGACCCAGATTCTGTTCCCTAGGGCTTCCACTAGCTGTGAACAGTCTTTAGACATTGTTTCAGGCCTTTATTCTGAAAAGTGAGGGAGAATGAGCAGTTTCAATGAGGCCAGTGGAAAATCCCCAACATGTTTGGTGCGCAATCCCAAGAGTGCGCCTTTCTTGTTTTTCTTTAATATTGACGACGCTATTGTCTAGTTGAAATATTATCGATTATTTAGGCTAAAAACAACCCGAGGATTGATTATAAACATCGTTTGACATGTTTCTATGAACTTTACGGATACTATTTAGATTTTTTTGTCTGCCTCTTGTGACTGCATTTGAGCCATTGGATTACTGAACAAAACGTGGCAAGAAAATTTGTTTCTGCATTTTTGTTTTGAGGTTTTTGGATATAGAGGGACTTTATCGAACAAAACAAACATTTATTGTGTAACTGGGAGTCTTGTGAGTGCAACCATACTAAGAGGTAAGGTAAGTTATTAATTATATTGCTATTTCTGACTTTCGTGACTAATCTACTTGGCTGGTTACTGTTTTTATAATGTTTTGTGTGCTGAGCACTGTCCTTAGATAATGGTTTGCATGGTTTGCTTTCACCGTAAAGCCTTTTTGAAATCTGACACGGCAGCTAGATTAACAAGTTAAGCTTTATTTTGATCTATTGCACTTGTGATTTCATGAAAGTTAAATATTTATAGTAATTTCATTTGAATTTGGCGCTCTGCAATTTCACCGGAAGTTGTCGAGGTGGGATGCTAGCGTCCCAATGATCCATAAGAAGTTAATTAGTGTGGAGTCTGTCTAAATGTCGCGCAACATAGGCAATATAATAATAACGAAGTCCAACGTCCAGCAATTATAATAAAAATAATAATAGTGTTCCTTTTACCTAATTGAGAGGGTTTCCGCATTGTCTTATGATGAGGGCAACATCAAAGCCATAGGTTAGGCTGCGTGATTATGCATACCTGAATATTGTCGGCTCGTCCCCTTGGGTGTTGGACTTGATGTGCTTATCGAGGAAGTCTTGAGCCTCTTTGGCAGTGGAAACGTGTGTTGTATTTTGGTAGGTCAAGATGAGTTTTGCCAGGTGGATGATACTGAGTAGGTGGAATCTCACCTCCATTGTCGGTCTCCCTCTGTTTTAGCAGTTCGTCAGTCAGGTCTGGGTAGATGCTGATTCTCTTCTCAACATAGGTCCGAGCCCCCGATTCCGGTGCGAGGTGAACAATTTGCCATTTGGATTCATACAATCATACACCGAGATCTGTTCAGGATAGAACCCGTGCAGTGTTTATCTGCAACATGGGAACCAGCTTCTCCCGCACAAACAGCTCAAAGAAAAGATTGCTCATGAAAGAAGTTGTGTTCTTTGAGTCGTGGAAATTATTACACAGGGACACTCAAAGTCCATCTTAAATGAATCATTGTTTATTTGTGAGTGCACTGGAGAGGTTTCAACCAGCTCAATGCACCATAGTACACATGTCAATCAGGAGCTTTGCCTGGGCAGTCCCAGCAGTTGTCTTAAATACTGCTATACACAGAAGTTAAACTTGCATGATTTAGCATAATATATTAATCATTAGCTTCTTGTTTCATCAATGTGACAGACCACTACTGGTTCATAACATGTGACAGACCAATACCTCACGAGGCTTCTTTCTCTCTAAGCTGAGACCTTGAAACTGAGAGGTATTTAGTTTGTTCTCAAAACAAGGTCTGGGCGTACTGCCAAATTGCAGATACTGATAGTGAGGATTTGTTAAATCAGTCAATTGCACAGAAATTGGTTATTAGAACACCACATGAAAATAGTTAAAAGAAAAGTACAAACCATTACATAACATAATCATTACATTTTAATGTACGCATTTAGATTTTAGCCTCTATCAAATATATTCTATACTCTTTAAAGTAAGGGGGGATAAAATTCACTTAATTTCAAACCCTTCATTCTGGGTTATACAATCCACTTAGTATGGTAATACTATAATGATAATAAAGGTTATACTTCTATTAATGGGAGTGTGTATCAAAAATACACACATTCTCAACAGATCTGTACAGTAGATTCAGAGGTGAATAAATCTCTCAATGTTAGCCATTGTTTCCATATTTCTTTCCACACTTGGGCTGGATTGACCTACACTACCGTTCCAAAGTTTGGAGTCATTTAGAAATGTCCTTTGAAAGAAAATCATTTTTTATCCATTTAACATAACATCAAATTGATCAGAAATACAGTGTAGACATTGTTAATGTAGTAAATGACTATTGTAGATGGAAATGGCAGATTTTTAATGGAATATCTACATAGGCGTACAGAGGCCCATTTATCAGCAACTATCACTCCTGTGTTCCAATGGCACGTTGTGTTAGCTAATCCAAGTTAATCATTTTAAAAGGTTAATTGATCATTAGAAAACCCTTTTGCAATTATGTTAGCACAGCTGAAAATTGTTGTTCTGATTAAAGAAGCAATAAAGCTGGCCGCCTTTTAGATTAGTTGAGTATCTGGAGCATCAGCATTTGTGGGTTTGATTAGTCTATTTTTGTTCTGAGAAATGCGAGAAATTGCAAGAAACTGAAGATCTCGTACAACACTGTGTACAACTCCCTTCACAGAACATCGCAAACTGGCCCTAACCAGAATAGAAAGAGGAGTGGTCGGCCCCGGTGCAAAACTGAGCAAGAGGACAAGTACATTAGTGTCTAGTTTGAGAAAGACGCCTCAAGTCCTCAACTGGCAGCTTAATTAAATAGTACCCGCAAAATACCAGTCTCAACATCAACAGTGAAGAGGTGACACCGGGATAATAAACTTCTAGGCAGTGTTGCAAAGAAAAAGCTATATCTGACTGGCCAATAAAAGATTAAGATGGGAAAAAGAACACACGCTGGACAGAGGAACTCTGCCTAGAAGGCCAGCATCCCGGAGTCGCCTCTTCACTGTTGACGTTGAGACCGGTGTTGCAAAAGAGTTTTCTAATGATCAACTAGCCTTTTAAAATGATCATCTTGGATTAGCTAACACAACATGCCATTAGAAGACAGGAGTGATGGTTGCTGATAATCAGCCGTTTCCAGCTACAATAGTCATTTACAACATTAACAATGTCTACACTGTATTTCTGATCAAGTTGATGTTATTTTAATGGACAAAAAAAGTGCTTTTCTTTCAAAAACTAGAAATTCTAAGGAGATCAACTTAGTCGAAATATAAAACCCTATTTAACAATTCTGCTAAGACCTTCAAAAGGTTGGTGCTTGCTCATCAGCTCAGTGTTCAACCTAATTGTAGTCGAACCAATAGCCAAAACGGAGATAGAGTGAAAATAAAAATCTCATTGATTTGACAAAACCAGATCAGTCCCATGCTTGTCTTAGAGGAGTGTGAAACGGTGCTGAAATAGTTGACCATACGCAGGTAGGCTATTGCTTCAAATCCTACCGCCAAACCGGTCATGCTGGAGGATGTTGCAGGCAGCAGAACGTTCTCCACGACGTCTCCAGACTCTGTCACGTCTGTCACATGTGCTCAGTGTGAACCTGCTTTCATCTGTGAAGAGCACAGGGCGCCAGTGGCAAATTTGCCAATCATTGTGTTCTCTGGCAAATGCCAAACGTCCTGCACGGTGTTGGGCTGTAAGCACAACCCCCACCTGTGGACGTCGGGCCCTCATACCACCCTCATGGAGTCTGTTTCAGACCGTTTGAGCAGACACATGCACATTTGTGGCCTGCTGGAGGTCATTTTGCAGGGCTCTGGCAGTGCTCCTCCTGCTCCTCCTTGCACAAAGGCGGAGGTAGCGGTCCTGCTGCTGGGTTGTGGCCCTCCTACGGCCTCCTCCACGTCTCCTGATGTACTGGCCTGTCTCCTGGTAGCGCCTCCATGCTCTGGACACTACGCTGACAGACACAGCAAACCTTCTTGCCACAGCTCGCATTGATGTGCCATCCTGGATGAGCTGCACTACCTGAGCCAGTTGTGTGGGTTGTAGACTCCGTCTCATGCTACCACTAGAGTGAAAGCACCGCCAGCATTCAAAAGTGACCAAAATATCAGCCAGGAAGCATAGGAACTGAGAAGTGGTCTGTGGTCACCACCTGCAGAACCACTCCTTTATTGGAGGTGTCTTGCTAATTGCCTATAATTTCCACCTGTTGTCTATTCCATTTGCACAACAGCATGTGAAATGTATTGCAAATCAGTATTGCTTCCTAAGTGGACAGTTTGATTTCACAGAAGTGTGATTGACTTGGAGTTACGTTGTGTTGTTTAAGTGTTCCCTTTATTTTTTTGAGCAGTGTTATATATATATATATATATATATATGACATCACTAAAATTGAAAACCGCCAGTAATGTACATTGTACTAGCTCCTTCTTGGCCTCAAACGAAAAACAAGCCTTATGCCGGTAATAAAAACATATTCTCTGCTTGAGCTACCTTATCAAGTTCTCTATATGCACAGTGAAGCTCAGCATATCTACCCACACACCCAAATATTTGTACACTTTTAACTTGCTCTATAGTATGTCCAGCCAATGTAGCAATGACATGATTAGTAACATGCCTGGCATTTGTAAATACCATGCATTTTGTTTTACCCGATTTTAGAACCAGCTTTAAATCATACAGATTCTGTTGAGTGATAAATGCTCTTTGGGCATTTTCAAAAGCTAAAGATAAATGACTACCACTTGAATAAAGAACAGTATCTTCTGCATGAAAATGAACATCTGCTGTTTCAATAAGATCCCCAATGTTGTTGATATACAAAATGAAGTGGGCCAAAAATAGAACCTTGGGGAACACCTGACCACACCTCTATGGACTTGATGATTACGATTGACGATCGTAATCATCATGACGATTTGATAGGTGACGATTTGATAGGTCATTTATAAACCAATCTAGAGCATGACCAGTAATTCCACAACATTTTAACCTTTGCACTAACACAGCATGGTCCACGGTGTCAAAAGCCTTTGACAAATCAATAAAGACAGACACACAATGTAACTTCTAAAAATAAAGACAAACACAATGTAACTTCTTATCGAGAGCACAGTGGATGTCATTTAAAACCTTCAATGTTGCTGAAACAGTACTGTGGCCAGACCTAAAACCTGATTGCATTCCATTTAAGATGTTGTTTTCTTGGAAGTAGACCTTTAGCTGCCTACTAAGGACTCCAGTACCTTTGACAGTACAGACAATTTTGATATGGGTCGATAGTTGTCAAGTAGCGAAGTTTCTCCACCTTTCAGGAGAGCCAGTACAAATGCAGATTTCCATAACTTGGGGATTTCCTTAACATCAAGCGTGAGGTTAAAAATATATGTTAACAGGAGAGCAATTGAACCAGCATCTGTAGCATTGCAGTTTGCACTGCGATGCAGTGTCTTAGACCGCTGCGCCACTCGGGTACCTTACAACATGATTGGTCGGGAGTAGGCTACACTACTACAGTAAGAGCAAAAATAATCCTAACATTTCCACACCTAATTGTAGTCTTAAATTTCTCTAAAAACCTTAGTGTAACAACAGTTTAACCTGTTAAGGTATAGGGGGCAACATTTACACTTTTGGATAAATAGCGTGCCCAATTTCAACTTCCTGCTACTCATGCCAGGAATATATGATATGCATATGATTAGAGGGACTCTGAAGATTCTAAAACTGTTTCAATCATGTCTGTGACTAAAACAGAACTTATGTAGCAGGCAAAACCCTGAGGACTAACTGTTCAGAATTGTTTTTCTTTTTTGCCTCTGACTGTTCCCTCGGTTGTCTTTGCCAAGAGATATTTGATAGGACCCATTTTACAGTTCCTACGACTTCCACTGGATGTCACCAGTCTTTGGAATTTGGTTGAGGTTAATCATTTGTGCAACGAAGAAGAAGCACATCCTGGAACAAGGTTACACTGTTGAGAGTTGCGCAGACGAAAAAAGGAGCATGGTTTGTTTACTTGTTGTATTGTATACAGATTGCCCCGTCTACAATTTGATTGATTATTAACGTTTAAAAATACTTAAAGTTGTATTACAAAAGTAGTTTGAAATATTTTGGCAAAGTTTATATGCAACTTTTGAAATGTTTTGTAGTGACGTTGTGTTTTGATAAGCTGTTTTTTTCCGGATCAAACGCGCTTTATAAATGGACATTTTGGGTATACATGGACGGAATTAATTGAAAAAAAATGACCAATTGTGATGTTTATGGGATATATTGGAGTGCCAACAAAAGAAGCTCGTCAAAGGTAATGAATGTTTTATTTCAGCGTTTTGTGTAGCGCCTGCAGGTCTGAAATATGCTACCCTCTTTATTGACATTGTGCTATCCTCAGATAATAGCTTCTTAATGCTTTCGCCGAAAAGCTTTTTAAAAGCTGACATGTTGGCTGGATTCACAACGAGTGTAGCTTTAATTGAGTATCTTCCATGGGTGATTTAATGAATGTTTGATTTTATTTCATTATTTGAATTTGCCGCGCTGCATTTTCCCAGTTTTTTTTCCAAGTGAGACGCAAGCGTCCCCTATAGCATAAGAAGTTTTAATTAATACTGATGAGTAGAAACTAAAAAATAAGTGTTTTTCCGGGTGTGCGCCTGCAGTACAGAGGAATCGCAATTCTTAGACTATTGTTCTAAATTCAATCACCTTCATCCTCATCATTCAGTTCATTTAAATTGAATTTTAAAGTCGTGCACAATTATCAATTTGTATTTGGTTTATGTCACCCATTCATTGTCAGTTAGAGACACAGTAGCGCCTTGTGACCCAAAAGCATAATCAGCGCTCTAACTCCCCCTTGCACTGGTCTGGAGCAATGAAGTAGTGACGCGGGGTACCATACTAAACCACAAATTACCTCTAAGTCCGGCACCATAATCGCAAAACTTTTAGTTGAGCAAACATTTTACATTTGTGGAATATTGTTTGTTTTTTTACAGAAAAATTGCTGGAGTGCCTCTGAGGCAGCATTCTTAAAGGACTACTATTAGGACCAGTGAATGATGGTCCATAGAGGGTGGAATGACCTTTGACTCTTTTCAGATTTATGGACACACCCCACACATCAATGTATGATGGAAAACACTCGGTTTGTTGTTTAAGATTAAAACAAAACCGCTATTCATTAAATGTGCATACAGAACATGTTTTGCCGTGGATTCCGCAAGCGGTTGGCTTTAACAGCTAGGACCTCTATTTCTTATCCTGGAACCCTGCTTAACAGACAGAGTGAAGCCTGCTTGACAGAGACGCTAAGCTGCTAGCCATCAAGCTAACGAAGTTGGTACCAGATGAGTTTTGCAATGGAGCCCTCTTTGTCTGGAGAAATAAATGAATGGTTCCAGCGCAATAGGAGCTGTATCTATTACGCTTTGTTTCATGACAAACTGGATCACTTGGAGTTCCAATGCGGCAATTGTTTACTTGCTGAGGATTATAGGCTTGAGGTGGCTTTCTCAATGTAATGTTAACATTTTCTACGCCGGTGGCTCGACGGCATTCACGTTTGTTGGATGCATCTCCGCCTTGTAGTTTGTGCTATCCAACTGGCTGGTGTTGCCGAAGCTCTCCCATCTGATAGCGGAGTTGAAGGAGCACAGCATGAGGAAAAAGGAAATCAACGCTTTTCGCATGTTACGAGCCGTGGAAGCCGAAACCGGCGACCTACCGCAAAGCAGTCTACACTCCCAACGAGAGGCCAGGAGGGGATACAAAACAATTAATTGTTTCACAATCCTGGAGCCTGATCTTCCTGCACCTTCGTGGCTGGGGTTGCCTGTGTCTGCGGCCGCAGTGCCTACTTCTACGATTTCGAAGTCGACGTCAGAAACCTTCCGTTCCTGCTCTGGATCGAGCAGGGCTTTTCTATCTGTCGGAGGCATGAATCCTGTGAAGCGTGGGAGTGGGCGGATTTCCTCGTACTTCGCCAACCGTGATTTTGGGCAGCTCCATGGTAAAAAATGTGACCATTCCTGGTGCAAAAACAATGTCCTATCCAGGTGTGAGAGTAAACTACATTACTGAGACAATGACTTATCAATGACCCAAGCCCAGCTCAAATAATTCCTACCATTGTGATGCAGCGTAATGCTTCAGCAAATGTACATTACACCAGGGGTGTCGGTAGACAGAATATAAGTAACATTTATTTCCCTCTAACTGCTCTGTATGCCTCTGCAGATCCTATAGCTATTTTATGCAGTAATCATGTGCCTACGAACCCGATTTATACTGTTAGCACCGAGACGGTGTGCCCTAGGAGGAAGTCCACTGTCTGCAGCTCACCCTGCACTAGCATAAAGAACATGAGCACATATACTGCTGCTCAGTGTCAGAGTAATGCAATAAAACAAGTAAGTATCCCAGAAGAAAGCTTCCAACTAGTGCCTACAACCTGGTTCAGGTTATTAATCAACCTACCAGGATAGTTACAAACAATACAGGAATTAAATCCTCATGTTTTGATCATATATTTACTAATGATGCAGAGATTAGTTTGAAAGCAGTATCCAAACCATCTAATGTAGTGATCACAATATAGTAGCCATATCTAGGAAAACCAAAGTTCCAAAGGCTGGTCGAAATATAGTGTATAAGAGGTCATACAGTATGTTTTGTAATAATTCCTATGCTGTTGATGTAAAGAATATTTGTTGGTGTGTAAAGAGGAGCAAACGGACACTGCACTTGACACATTTATTAAATTGCTTATTCCAGTTACTAATAAGCATGCACCCATTAACTTCTTGACGCTACCTATCCCGTTAGCAGGGTAATTGTCATCAACAGCTGCTGAATTGCAGAGCGCCACATTCAAATAATATTACTAAAACTATTTATATTCATGAAATCACAAGTGCAATATAACAAAACACAGCTTAGCATTTTGTAAATCCATCTGTCGTGTCGGAATTTGAAAATATGCTTTACAGCGAAAGCAATCCTAGCGTTTAAGTTTATCGATCACTAGACAAAACATTATGAACACCTAGCATAAAAGTAGCTTGGTCACGAAAATCAGTAAATCAATTAAATGAATCGCTTACCTTTGATCTTCGGATGTTTTCACTCTCGAGACTCCCAGTTACACAATAAATGTTCCTTTTGTTCCATAAAGATTCTTTTATATCCAAAATACCTCTGTTTGTTTGGCACGTTATGTTCAGAAATCCACAGGCTCGAGCGGTCACGACAACGCAAAAGAAAATTCCAAATAGTATCTGTAATGTCCACAGAAACATGTCAAACGTTTTTTATTATCAATCCTCAGGTTGTTTTTAAAATATTTAATCGATAATATATCAACTGGCACTGTCTTTTTCAGCAGGAGAGGGAGAGACGATGGCTGCCCAACCTCTGTTGCGCAAGCAAAACAAATGCGAAAACCTGACGGGATGTTATCTTTCTCGCTCATTTTTCAAAATAAAAGCCTGAAACTGTCTAAAGACTGACACCTTGAGGAAGCGATAGGAAAAGGAATCTGGTTGATATCCCTTTAAGTGGAGCAAAGGCAGGCTGTGGAACATGGAGCTTTCAAAATAGAAGCCACTTCCTGGTTTGATTTTCCTCAGGTTTTGCCTGCAATATCAGTTCTGTTATACTCACAGACAATATTTTGACAGTTTTGGAAACTTTAGTGTTTTCTATCCTAATCTGTCAATTATATGTATATTCTAGCATATGGGCCTGAGAAATAGGTCGTTTAATTTGGGAACGTTATTTTTCCAAACATAAAAATAGTGCCCCCTAGCTGAAAGAGGTTAAGAAAATCACAGTTAAAAACTGTTAAATCCCTGTGGATTGATGAGGATTTGAAAAATTGTATGGTTGAGAGGGATGAGGCAAAATGAATGGTAAATAAGTCTGGCTGCACAACAGATTGGCAAACATATTGCAAATTGAGAAATCATGTGACTAAACTGAATAAAAAGAAACTACACTATAAAACAAAGACATAACAAAGAATTATAGTAAATAGCTTTGGAACACCTTAAATGAAATTTTGGGAAAAAAGGCAAACTCGGCTCCATCATTCATTGAATCAGATTGCTCATTCATCTCAAAACCAACTGATATTTTATTTTTTTAGTTATTTCACCTTTATTTAACCAGGTAGGCAAGTTGAGAACAAGTTCTCATTTACAATTACGACCTGGCCAAGATAAAGCAAAGCAGTTCGACAGATACAACGACAGAGTTACACATGGAGTAAAACAAACATACAGTCAATAATACAGTATAAACAAGTCTATATACGATGTGAGCAAATGAGGTGAGAAGGGAGGTAAAGGCAAAAAAAGGCCATGGTGGCAAAGTAAATACAAATATAGCAAGTAAAACACTGGAATGGTAGATTTGCAATGGAAGAATGTGCAAAGTAGAAATAAAAATAATGGGGTGCAAAGGAGCAAAATAAATTAATTAATTAATTAAATACAGTAGGGAAAGAGGTAGTTGTTTGGGCTAAATTATAGGTGGGCTATGTACAGGTGCAGTAATCTGTGAGCTGCTCTGACAGTTGGTGCTTAAAGCTAGTGAGGGAGATAAGTGTTTCCAGTTTCAGAGATTTTTGTAGTTCGTTCCAGTCATTGGCAGCAGAGAACTGGAAGGAGAGGCGGCCAAAGAAATAATTGGTTTTGGGGGTGACTAGAGATATACCTGCTGGAGCGTGTGCTACAGGTGGGAGATGCTATGGTGACCAGCGAGCTGAGATAAGGGGGGACTTTACCTAGCAGGGTCTTGTAGATGACATGGAGCCAGTGGGTTTGGCGACGAGTATGAAGCGAGGGCCAGCCAACGAGAGCGTACAGGTCGCAATGGTGGGTAATTATATATGGGGCTTTGGTGACAAAATGGATTGCACTGTGATAGACTGCATCCAATTTGTTGAGTAGGGTATTGGAGGCTATTTTGTAAATGACATCGCCAAAGTCGAGGATTGGTAGGATGGTCAGTTTTACAAGGGTATGTTTGGCAGCATGAGTGAAGGATGCTTTGTTGCGAAATAGGAAGCCAATTCTAGATTTAACTTTGGATTGGAGATGTTTGATATGGGTCTGGAAGGAGAGTTTGCAGTCTAACCAGACACCTAGGTATTTGTAGTTGTCCATGTAGTCTAAGTCAGAGCCGTCCAGAGTAGTGATGTTGGACAGGCGGGTAGGTGCAGGTAGCGATCGGTTGAAGAGCATGCATTTAGTTTTACTTGTATTTAAGAGAAATTGGAGGCCACGGAAGGAGAGTTGTATGGCATTGAAGCTTGCCTGGAGGGTTGTTAACACAGTGTCCAAAGAAGGGCCAGAAGTATACAGAATGGTGTCGTCTGCATAGAGGTGGATCAGAGACTCACCAGCAGCAAGAGCGACCTCATTGATGTATACAGAGAAGAGAGTCGGTCCAAGAATTGAACCCTGTGGCACCACCATAGAGACTGCCAGAGGTCCGGACAGCAGACCCTTCGATTTGACACATATTGCCAACTACTTTAGCAAAATTAGCGAACTTAGGCATGCCATGCCAGCAACAAAAGCTGACACTACACATCCAAGTATATCTGACCAAATTATGAAAGACAAGCATTGTAATTTTGCATTCCATAAAGTGAGTATGGAAGAGGTGAGAAAATTATTGGTGTCAATCAACAATGAGAAGCCAACGGGGTCTGACAACTTGGATGGAAAATTAGTGAGGATAATATCGGACGATATTGCCACTCCTATTTGCCATATTTTCAATTTAAGCAGACTAGGCTTGGGGGGAAGCAAGTCATTCCGCTTTCCAAGAATAGTAAAGTCCCCTTTGCTGGCTCAAATAGCCGACCAATCAGCCTGTTACCAAGCCCTTGTAAACTTTTGGAAAAAATGGTATTTGACCAGATACAATGCTATTTTTACAGTAAACAAGTTGACAAACTTTCAGCATGCTTATAGGGAAGGACAATCAACAAGCACAGCATTTACACAAATTACTGATTGGCTTAGAGGAATGAATGATGTGTCTCCCGACCCCTTCTGTCTCAGCCTCCAGTATTTATGCTGCCGTTGTTTCGGTGTTGGGGGGCTAGGGTCAGTCTGTTATATCTGGAATATTTCTCCTGTAATGTGTGAATTTAAGTATGCTTTCTCTAATTAGAGCTGAAATCCCATTAACGGGATCGATATGACAACAGCTAGTGAAAGTGAAGGGCGTCAAATTCAAAACAAAAATCCCATAATTAAAATGCCTCAAACATACAAGTATCTTTTATACCATTGTTTAAAGGTAATCTTGTTAATCCCACCACAGTGTCCGATTTCAAATAGACTTTACAGCGAAAGCACCACAAAGGATTGTTAGGTCAGCACCTATTCATAGTCACAAAAATCAGAAACAGAGAGAATTAATCACTAACCTTTGATCTTCATCAGATGACACTCATAGGACTTCATGTTAGACAATACATGTATGTTTTGTTCGATAAAGTGCATATTTTTATAAAAAAAATCGCAGTATACATGGGTGCGTTATGTTCAGTAGTTCCAAAAACATCCGGCAGAGATCCACATCAATTTACAGAAATACTCATTATAAATGTTGATGAAAATACAAGGGTTTATACATGGAAATAAAGATAAACTTCTCCTTAATACAACCGCTGTGTCAGATTTCAAAAAAGCTTTACGGAAAAAGCAAACCATGCAATAATCTGAATACGGCGCTCAGACAACAAATACATATATCCGCCATGTTGGAGTCAACAGAAGTCAGAAATAACATTATAAAAATGAACTTACCTTTGATGATCTTCATCAGAATGCACTACCAGGAATCGCAGTTCCACAATGTTTGATTTGTTCGATAATGTACATCATTTATGTCCAAATAGCTACTTTTGTTTGCGCGTTTGGTAAACAAATCAAAACTCACGAAGCGTGTTCACTAGTTGCAGACGAAATGTCAAAAAGTTCTGTTACAGTCCGTAGAAACATGTCAAACGATGTATAGAATCAATCTTTAGAATGTTTTTAACATAAAACTTCAACAATATTCCAACCGGAGAATTCCTTTGTCTTCAGAAAAGCAAAGGAACGGGAGCTCCCTCATGTGAATGTGTGTGACTGAGCTCGTGGCTGCTGGCAGACCTGACTCATTCCCCTCTCATTCAGCCCCCCCTTCACATTAGAAGCCTCAAACAAGTTTCTAAAGACGGTTGACATCTAGAGGAAGCCTTAGGAAGTGCAAGATGACCAATATCCCACTATCTTCAATAGGGGCTGAGTTGAACATCGACCAACCGCAGATTTCCCACTTCCTGGTTGGATTTTTTCTCAGGTTTTTGCCTGCCATATGAGTTCTGTTATTCTCAGACATCATTCAAACAGTTTTACAAACTTCAATTTTTTTATCCAAATATACTAATAATATAAAACTAACTATATTAGCAACTTGGACTGAAGAGCAGGCAGTTTTTACTCTGGGCACCTTATTTATCCAAGCTACTCAATACTGCCCCCAGCCATAAGCAGCTAGTTATCTCTCTTTGTCTCTCTTTCTTTCTCTCTCTCGGAGGACCTGAGCCCTGGGACCATTCCTCAGGACTACCTGGCCTGATGACTCCTTGCTGTCCCCAGTCCACCTGGCCGTGCTGCTGCTCCAGTTTCAACTGTTCTGCCTGCGGCTATGGAACCCTGACCTCTTCACCGGACGTGCTACCTGTCCCAGACCTGCTGTTTTCAACTCTCTAGACACAGCAGGAGCGGTAGAGATACTCCGAATGATCGGCTATGAAAAGCCAATAGACATTTACTCCTGAGGTGCTGACCTGTTGGACCCACAACAACCACTGTGATTCTTATTTGACCCTGCTGGTCATCTATGAACATTAAAATCTTGGCCATGTTCTGGTATAATCTCCACCCGGCACAGCCAGAAGAGGACTGGCCACTCCTCATAGCCGGGTTCCTCTAGGTTTCTTCCTAGGTTCTGGCTTTTCTAGGGAGTTTTTCCTAGCCCCGTGCTTCTACACCTGCATTGCTTGCTGTTTGCAGTTTTAGGCTGGGTTTCTGTACAGCACTTTGACATCAGCTGATGTAAGAAGGGCTTTATACATAAATTTGCTTTGATAAAAAGATTGTGGGGGCTGTTTTGTCAGACTTCAGTGTGGCTTTTTACATTATTGATCATAGTCTGCTGCTGGAAAAATATATGTGTTATGGCTTTACACCCCCTGCTATACTGTGGATAGAGTTACCTGTCTAACAGAACAGAGGGTATTCTTTAATGGAAGCCTTTCCAACATAATCCAGGTAGAATCAGGAATTCCCCAGGGCAGCTGTCTAAGTCCACTACTATTTTCAATCTTTACAAATGACATGCTACTGGCTTTGAGTAAAGCCAGAGTTTCTATGTATGCGGATGACTCAACTCTATACATGTCCGCTACTACAGTGACTGAAATGACTGCAACGCTTAACAAAGAGTTGCAGTTAGTTTCAGAGTGGGTGGCAAGGAATAAGTTAGTCCTAAATATTCATAATACTGAAAGCATTGTATTTGGGACAAATCGTTCACTAAACCTCTACTAAATATTGTAATAAATGTGGAAATTTAGCAAGTTGAGGTGACTAAACTGCTTGAAGTAACCCTGGATTGTAAACTGTATATCAATAATAAAGCATTGATCTACCTTCTTAATAGCACTATCAACAAGGCAGGTCTTACAGGCCCTGGTTTTGTCGCGTGTGGTCTGGTGTCACAAAAAAATGACTTAGGAGAATTGCAATTGGCTCAGAACAGGGCAGCACGGCTGGCCCTTGGATGTGCACAGACAGCTAATATTAATAATATGCATGTCAATCTCTCCTGCCTCAATGTGGAGAGATTGACTTCTTCACTACTTGTTTTTATGAGAGGAATTAACACGTTGAATGCACCGAGCTGTCTGTTTGAACTGCTGTCGTACAGCTCAGACACCCCTGCATACCCCCCAAGATATGCCACAAGAGGTCTCTTCAGTCTCCAAGTCCAGAACAGACTACGGGAGGTGCACAGTACTACATAGAGCCATGACTACATGGAACTCTATTCCACATCAAGTAACTGATGCAAAATTGTAAAATTTGATTTAAAAAAACAGATACAAATACACCTTACGGAACAGCTGGGACTATGAAGCAACATAGACGCATACACACACGATAACATGCGCACTAAACACATACGTACACATGGATTTTGTACTGTAGATATGTGGTGTTGTTGGAGTAGGGGCCTGAGTGCACACAGTGTGTTGGGAAATCTGTGAATGTGTTATGTTTTTAAAATTGTATAAACTGCCTTAAATTTTGCTGGACCCCAAGAAGAGTAGCTTCTGCCTTGGCAGGAACTAATAGGATCCATAATACGTAGAAATACAAATTAAGCACCTATTTAAAGTGACAAATTGTGGCTAAAACTAAAATGTATCATCAAGATGATCTGTACCTGGTGACATATCATCACAAAGAGACCGCAGCATCGTTTCAACTTCTTCTTTCTACTTGGTGAAATTCAAACTTGCGATGCCTCTCATGCATGATAGAAGATATCATAATGAGAAGAGGCCTGAGACAATAGTTTGATGGAGAATGGAACTGATATCCACTGAGATGATGTTGCCAGATGTGCTTATCATCACACTGACACCCTGTGGAGTGTTATAGCATGGCCCTTGCACCACCATCTCCAGTTGTCTTGTGAATTCATCATAACAGTGCTACTGTTATTATAGTGCTATTATTTCTACGTACAAAACCAGGGCCTGCTATGCAGCAGTAATAGCCTCCAATAGCCTTCATGCTCAGTATGATAGCTTGTGCCAAGCGATAAGTATTGCCAGTTTTAACAGCAGGAAGTGGACATTTGCTTCAAGCTGAAATCCAATCTTAATATTATACCTCTCCTCTTGTGTTATGCATGTTTTGCATGACTTGAATACTTCCCCTTAGAATTGAGAAGTCGAAGCTCTGAATATCTGTTACAATTACTCTTTTTTGGCAGTTAATGTAGCAAAACCAATTTTAAGAGCCATGAGTAGCAATGATCTTCACTATTATGAAACATGTATGGCTCACCTACCATGGTGAAGTCAACATTTCTCCCTTGCATGTTTTTATTGTTCATTGCCAATTTGAGGTTAGTAAATCATTCAGGCAAAGTTTGAATGTGAATGTTTTCCTGCTGCTCCTATAAACAATACACCAATTTTGCAATAATAGCAGTAAGATGTGAATATCTATTGGATTGCTTATTGAGTCTAAGATGGAAATACATTTTCCATATCCTTACTCATCCAGAGAAAATGTCATTATACTGTCCTTCCATTGGTGAAAACTGACATTTTGAACATGAAAAGTGTTCATCAGGTCAAATATAAATGATAAAGTATTCCTTCACAAAGATCAAATACACCTCTTCGTCTCACTGTAATCTTTCACATGTATCACACCCAACCCACTCCTACCACACACAAATTCAAAATATCTTACCCCCCCTTCCCATCCTTCACTCAAAAATATCAAAGCTTTTAAGAGGCTTTGTTAGAGAGGCCTATCTTCACATCTCTCTAACACTTTCTTCCATAGCCATTCAAGCCAACTGTTGACAATCTTATCAACAAATCATTGCTAAATGTCACCTATCAGTGTCAGAGTAGACAGCCAGTGACGATGCAATATATTTTTCTGTGAAAATTCTCTCGGGCGACTCAAACAGGAGAGCCCAAATTAAGACTGAAGGCTGGGTGACTGGTACAAGCGGCTAAGCAGACTCCATTTCCATGGGCAATTGAGCTCTGGTTAAGGCGAGTGGAGCGTCTCCACTGTATTTATCAATAGGCTCGAGGGTCAGCATAATGTATGATTTTTATGCAAATTAACTCACTGATTACCCATACAGAACCACTCAGCCATTCTCTATTTACATAATGACAACCAAAAGCTCTGTCAATGGATATAGATTGAGTTTTAATGGTGTTGTAGTTTTGCAATAATTCCCTGTCCAGCTTTCCATTTAGGTCACAGTTGAACTATGACAAAGAAAACAATATTAGATATATGATGTGCAAAGACATTTTATAATGGTAAATAAATCAGGCTTCTTTCATCACCAGAAATATCAGATTATGAATGTAATGATAACACATTCTCTGATATGGATTTTTCCTTTTGTGTACCGGCATTCTTTCCTGGAATTTTACTTGATATACAATCTGCATACAAGGTATGTATCACCTGTCAAGATGTGAGTAGACTAATAAACAGAAAGCAATTATTCCATAATGGCCGTTTATATACTGTATAACCAGGGAGGTACGGGAGCTGAACCATCCAGAAGTGTCAGACTCTGTCCTGCAATTTGCGGGATCAACAGCTAGTAGTTGCTCAATCACGAGTAGATGTTCTCCATTCCCTAAATGGTCACCAGATGGCGCTGTGTGTTCGGTCGGTTCGCTCGTGTTTTTGCAAAAAGGGGGTTTAATTTGTTAATATTATCCAAAAGGCACTTTTTGAAATGACCTCCAAGAAATTCCAAAGTTGACAACGGTGACACTCGAATCACCGAGAATGATTAATTATGAACACTTCCTTCCGTTTGAATATTCAAGAAATTTAGTTGATTTAGTGAAACTATTTTCTTAGCTTTCCTTCAATGTTGGCTGTAAAATATAGCAAACTAATTAGATGGACTAACAGGCTAATATTTAATATTTGTTGAACAAGAAACATAATTAGGATTACAAGTCTGATTCAATTAGAAATGCAGCATGTCCACTCTTGTATCTTAGCATCAGTAGCTAATAAACATTAACATTATATCATTATTGCTCAATGTATTTTGTTCTCAGCCAGATACAATTTCAGTAATGCTACAGTATCTGCTTCGTTAGTTGACATTGTAACATTAGCCAGGTTCGCAGCAAGACTGTTCTCAGGGCAGGCTTGTTTGTAGCTAGATATGTTTGAGTCACGTAGGGGACAATTGTAGCATTTTAGCTAAACCTATTCCTAACCTTAACCTAATTCTCCTAACCTGAGCTATAAAAATTAACTTCTGCTAGTCAAAACCAGCAAACCTGCCCTGAGAACAGTCTTGGTTTCCGCTAATGCGAAACAGACCCAGGTTAATGTCCCATCCGAGCAACAAAGCTATAGCACAAACTGGCCAGCTAACTTGTTTTACGTTGACATTATTTACAACACCCTCAACATATTTATTTTGTTCAATTACCTCAGCCACATTCACAACCAAATTCAAGGCAGGCATGACCTCAGATTGGCTACAAACATTCATTTTGTTGCATCAAATCGACATCTCCACATTAGCTAGCTAGCTTGTTAGCTAATCAAATCCAAGTTTATTTGTCACGTTTACCAAATACAACAGGTGTAGACCTTACAGTGAAATGCTTATTTACAGGCTCTTAACCAATGGTGCAAAAAGGAAAAAAAAGGTGTGAGTGTGTGTGTGTGGTGTGGTGTGTGTGTGTGTGTAGGTAAGTAAAGAAATTAAACAACAGTAAAAAGACATTTGAAAAAAAGAGTAGCAAGGCTATATACAGACACCTGTTAGTCAGGCTTATTGAGGTAGTATGTACATGTAGGTATCGTTAAAGTGACTATGCATATATGATGAACAGAGAGTAGCAGAAGCGTAAAAAGAGGAGTTGGCGGGTGGTGGGACACAATGCAGATAGCCCCGTTAGCCAATGCCCGGGGCACTGGTTGGTCGGGCCAATTTAGGTAGTATGTACATGAATGTATAGTTAAAGTGACTATGCATATAAGATAAACAGAGAGTATCAGCAGCGTAAAAGAGGGGTTGGAGGGGCACACAAAAAGAGGGGTTGGGGGGCACACAAATCAAACCAATGCTCAAATGACATACAATAGTATAATGCCGCAACACTTTCAACTGAAGTTATAGCTGTGTCTGTTCTTAACTTGATTGTCTGTATTAGTTACTCTGCCCATTATCTAAAATTGAGTCTCACCCCAAATAATACGTGTCAATGCAATGTCTTTCTGCACATCTGACTGATGTTGCAGCATATTAGCCTGACTGATCCTGACAATTGTGTAATTCATAAACAACTTAGCTATTGAAATGCAAGCAGCAGGTGATGAGCCCAGTTACAGAAAGTATTGTAATACCAAAACATTTAAAAAAGCATAAGTGAAATGTTAAGCCAACCTTACCAACATGAATGTAATACAGTCATCAGTACTATTCATATTAACCTACTGGACCTCCTTAGTACAAGAACAAGAAACAAAGATTTATTTGCTCTATTTTAAATTATGTAATGGTGAATGAATCTCAAATTGTTAAATGTGGTAGCTGCAAGCTGTCTGTGTTTGCATCCCTCTCAGTCCAATCAACAGCGACGGCTATACTAGAGGGAGAGGTTATTAGAGAAAAGGGTGGGGGGAAATAGGTGGAGGTTGAGATCTCCTGGAGAAGTACCCTCCTATAGCTCATCAACCAGCTAGTTATTAGAATCGGGTGCACTAGTTTAGGGTTGGAGAAAATCTACAAAACAGTGACTCTCCAGGACTCTCGGATCATGCTGTATCTTGCGCAGTCTGTTGATTCCATTTCGATCTGCTCATCCTCATTGTGATATTTGTCTTCTGTGTCACTTTTTCCACAGACCCAGCTAACACACCTAATTAAACTAATTGCATTCTGACGACCAGTCGCCCATCTCTGTGATAAGACTGTCACCATGATCACCTAAAAAACAACAACAAATAGTGTAACAATTACTTTGTTTGTGATCGTTTCCCAATGTAAATCAAGGTTCAAAATAATTGTTGTGCTTGCGGTCCATTTGCAGTGCAGAATTAATTTAGAATTATTAAATGTTTTTTGGAGATCCTGGATGCTGATTGGACGAGCAGTGTTCCAAGCTGTACTGTATTGGCCGTCAAGCTATGCATTCTAACAGTTCCATCTGAATTATCAGTACGCCTTCATAATAATATTAATGTTGCTGTCTAAAGCATATCTTGTATTTTTCTCAACTCGCACATTATTTCCCCTTGTTTCTAGCATAGCATTTGGTTTGGTAGTGGGGGTTAATATACATCTCGCTGTCTGCCTGTCTGACCTTATCTCTGTACCATACATAAAGATTGAACAGTGCCTAGATGAGATTAACTTTCTCTAAGCCATGCAAAATCACACATTATTAGCATGGATATATCCAAGCACAGTGCCTTCAGAAAATATTCATACACCTTGACTTATTCCTCCAGCACAATATGCACCTGTGTAATGATCATGCTGTTTAAATCACCTTCTTGATATGCCTCACCTGATAGGTGGATGGATTATCTTGGCAAAGGATAAATATTCACTAACAGGGATGTAAACAAATTTGTGCTCAAAATTTGAGAGAAAGAAGCTCTTGGTGCGTATGGAACATTTGTGGGATATTTTATTTCAGTTCATGAAACATGGTACCAAAGCTTATATGTTTACATCTTTTATGTGGGTGTCCTGGAGGACACGCAGTGTGCACCCAATGGTGCGTTCGGCTGCACGTATCACCCTCTGAAACACCTGGTGGTCCGCTGTGGTGGAGTTGCCTTACCAGGCTGTGATGCAGCTCGACAGTATGCTCTTGATGGTGCTCCTGTAGAACACTGAGGGCTCTCAGGGACAGGGCAGATTTATTTATCATCCTGATGTTTAGGAGTTGCAGTAGTGCCTTCACCAGTGTCTGTGTGGTTTGACTATTTCAGCTTCTCTGAGATGTGTATGCCGAAGAATTTTAAGTTATTGACTGTCTCCACAGAGGCCCCGCTGAGGAAGCACTCTTGTGGGGCTCCTGTGTTGAGAATCAGTGTCGGAAGTAATGTTACCTACCTTCACCACATGTGGGCATCCCGTCAGGAAGACCAGGACCTACAGTAGTTGCAAAGGGAGGAGTTCAGACCCAGGGCCATGAACTTTGTAATGAGCTTATAGGGCACTATTGTACGGATGGCAGAGCTGTAGTCTAAACATCATCCTCACGTATGCATTCCTTTTGTCCAGGTTGGTAAGGGCAATGCAATGGCGATTGCCTCGTCCGTGGATCTGTCAGGGCGGTAGGCGAACGGCAGAGGGTTGAGTGTGTCGGGGAGCGAGGAGGTGATATGGTCTTTGACTAGCCTCTCAAAGCACTTCATGATGACGGAAGTGAGTGATACTGGTCGGTAATAATTCAGCACAGTTACTTTCCCTTTCTTGGGCACAGGGATGATAGTGAACATCTTGAAGCAGGTAGGTATAGCGGCCTGAGTTGAGATTTAAAATGTCAGCCAGCTGGTCTGCACAAGTTCTGAGGGAAAGACTATTGATGCCGTCTGGGCCGGTAGCCTTGCGAGGGTTTATGTCTGAATGACTAACATACATCCTCAGTGGAGACTGCGTATGTAGTCCACGTTGACTTTTCAGAATCCGGTGACTGAATCGGCGTATTAATTTATCTCCAGAGGCGACCCGGAATATATTCCATTCCACGATCAAAACAGTCTTGAGCATGAAGTCTTATTGGTCGGTTCAACGTTGTACAGACCTCATCACCAGAACTTCCTCCTTGAGTCTTTGTAGGTTATTTTATTTAACCTTTATATAACTAGGCAAGTCAGGAAGAATTTTCTTTTTTTTTTACAATGACGGCCTACCCCGATCAAACCCTAACGACGCTTGGCCAATTGTGCGCCACCCTATGGGACTCCCAATAACGGCCAGTTGTGATACGGCCTTGGATCGAACCAGGGTCTGTAGTGACACCTCTAGCACTGAGATGCAGTGCCTTAGACCGCTGCACCACTCGGGAGAAGCAAAATAGAGTCATGGTCGGATTTGTCAAAAGCAGGACAGGAGAAGATCCTTGTACCCATATTGAAAAGGCATTTAGCAGTTGTCAAGAGTAGGATTTCCAAGAGTTAGACAGTCTGTGTTAATAATTCGGAAGCACGGTCCTCAAATGAAATTTAAAGTCCCCTGCAACAATGAACGCTGCCTCCGGAAATGTGGTCTCCAGTTTGTTTAGGGTCCAATGAAGAGCTTTGAGAGCATTTTTGGTGTCTGCTTGGTAGACCTCCACAAGTCTGGTTCATCATTGGGAACAATTTCCAAACGCCTGAAGGTACCACATTAATCTGTACAAACAAGTAGAAACACCATGGGACCACGCAGCCGTCATACCACTCAGGAAGGAAAGGCGTTCTGTCTCCTAGACGAATGACGAATGTACTTTGGTGCTAAAAGTGAAAATCAATCCCAGAACATCAGCAAAGGATCTTGCGAAGATGCTGTAAGAAACAGTTACAAAAGTATCTATATCCACAGTAAAACGAGTCCTATGACATAACCTGAAAGGCCGCTCAACAAGGAAGAAGCCACTGCTCCAAAACTGCCATAAAAAAGCCAGACAACGGTTTGCAACTGCACATGGGGACAAAGATCATACTTTTTGGAGAAATGTCCTCAAGTCTGAAACAAAAATAGAACTGTATGGCCATAATTACCATCAATATGTTTGTAGGGAAAAGGGGGATGCTTGCAAGCCAAAGAACACCATCCCAACCGTGAAGCACGGGGTGGCAGCATCATGTTGTGGGGAGGGAGTGGTGCACTTCAGAAAATAACGGCATCATGACGAAGGGAAATTATGTGGATATATTGGAGCAACATCTCCAGACATCAGTCAGGAAGTTATAGCCTGGTCGCAAATGGGTCTTCCAAATGGACAATGTCCTCAAGCATACTTCCAAAGTTGTGGCAAAATGGCTTAAGGACAACAAAGGCAAGGTATTGTAGTGGCCATCACAAAGCCCTGACCTCAATCCTATCGAAAATGTGTGGGCAGAATTGAAAAAGTGTGCACGAGTAAGGAGGCCTACAAACCTGACTCAGTTACACCAGCTCTGTCAGGAGGAATGGGCCAGAATTCAACCAACTTATTGTGGGAAGCTTGTGGAATGCTACCCGAAACATTTGACCCAAGTTAAAATTGTTTAAGGAAATGATACCAAATACTAATTGAGTGTTATCTTCTGACCAACTGGGATTGTGATGAAAGAAATAAAGTTGAAATAAATAATTCTACTATTTTTCAGACATTTCACATTCTTAAAATAAAGTGGTGATCCTAACTGACCGAAGACGGGGAATTTTTTTAGGTTTAAATATCAGGAATTGTGAATAACTGAGTTTAAATGTATTTGGCTCAGGCGTATGTTCCGACTTCAACTGTTCCGACTTCAACTGTACATTGTTTGTCTTATGCTACACAAAGATAGTAAACATACATTTTTCTAAACTAATCCAATCTGTAAAGTGGTTTGATTTACTGTACAGCAACCGTTGTGTGAGTTGTTCCATTTTACATTGTGTACGTAGTTTCCATGAACTGTATTTTCTTCCCTACTATGGAAGGCATTCTAAATGCAAGCTGTGGGTGATGTAACATTTCTGGATATCTTCCTTTAACTTGGATCCAACAGAGATTGGAAATCACATTTCAAACCACCATAAAGTGACACATTAAGAAATATTCAAATAAGGCTTTTCACCCTTATAACTCAAAGTAACACAAAAGAGAAATGTACTCGGCTGGAGTTGATTGTTAATTCAAAACAATACACAAGAGTGTAAAATGGCACGGGAGTCAATTAAAAAGAGACACTGAAAATAGTCAAATGGCAATTGGAGTTACACTGCCTTCAGAAAGTATTCATACTCGTTGATTTACTCCATCCACATTTTGTTACAGCTTGAAATAAAAATGTATTAAATTTCTCACCCATCTACACTACATTCCCGATAATGAAAAATGTTTGCTAATTTATTTTAAATTAAATACAGAAATCTAATTTACATAAGTATACACAACCCTGATTCAATACTTTGTAGAACCACCTTTGGCAGCGATCACAGCTGAGCTTTCCACACCTGGATTGTGCAACATTTGCCCATTATTCTGTAAAAAATTCAAGGTCTATCAAGTTGGTCGTTGCTAGACAACCATTTTCCAGTTTTGTCATAGATTTTCAAGTTGATTTAAGTCTTGGCCACTCCAGAACATGCATTGTATTCTTTGTAAGCAACTCCCGTGAAGATTTGGCCTTGTGTTTTAGGTTATTGTCCTGATGAAAGGTGAATTAATCTCCTAGTATCTGGTAGAAAGCAGAAACTAGGTTTTCCTGGGCTTAGCTCCATTCGGTTTCTTTTTTATCCTGAAAAACTCTCCAATCCTTAACAATTACAAGCATACCATAACATGATGCAGGCCCCATTATACTTGAAAATATGGAGAGTGGTACTATGGTGTATTCACTAATGTATTGGATTTGCCCCAAACATAACTCTTTGTATTTAGAACAAAAAGTGAATTGCTTTGCCACATTTTTGCAGTATTACTTTAGTGCCTTTTTGCAAACAGGATGCATGATGTAGAATATTTTTTTCTGTACAACCTTTTCATGCTGTCAATTAGGTTAGTATTGTGGAGTAACTACAATGTTGTTGATCCATGCTCAGTTTTCTCCTATCACTGCCATTAAACTCTAAATGTTTTAAAGTCCCCATTGGACTCCCTGAGTGGTTTCCTCTCTGGCAACTGAGTTAGGAAGGATTTCTGTATCTTTGTAGTGACTGGGTGTATTGATATACCATCACCAGTGTAATTAATAACTTCAACATGTTCAAAGGGATATTCAATGTAATTTATTTTTACCAATCTACCAATAGGTGCCCTTTATTGCGAGGCATTGGAAAACCTCCCTGGTCTTTGTGGTTGAATCTGTTTGAAATTCACTGCTCGACTTTGGGACCTTACAGATAATTATGGACGTGCTACCTTTTCCCAGACCTGCTGTTTTCAACTCTTTAGACACAGCAGGAGCGGTACAGATACTCTGAATGATCGGCTATGAAAAGCCCATTGACATTTACTCCTGAGATGCTGACCTGTTGCAACCTCTACAATCACTGTGATTATTATTATTTGACCCTGCTGGTCATCTATGAACATTTGAACATCTTGGTCATGTTCTGTTATAATCTCCACCCGGCACAGCCAGAAGAGGACTGGCCACCCCTCATAGCCTGGTTCCTCTCTAGGTTTATTCCTAGGTTCTGGCCTTTCTGAGGAGTTTTTCCTAGGCATCGTGCTTCTACACCTGCATCGCTTGCTGTTTAGATTTTTAGGCTGGGTTTCTGTACAGCACTTTGTGACATCAGCTGATGTTGTAAGAAGGGCTTTATAAATACATTTGAATAAATTTGTGTGTGGGGTACAGAGATGTGGTAGTCCAAAAAATCTAAATGATAATTATTATTACTTGTTTAGCACATTTTTACTCCTGAACTTATTTAGGCTTGCCATAATTCATTACTTTTTGAAAAGCTGAATACATTTCAGCTTTTCATTTTTAATGAATTTGTAAACATTTCGAAAAACACGATACCACTTTGACATTATAGGTTATTGTATGTAGGCCAGTGACAAAATAAATCTACTCCTTTTTAAATGCAACAAAATGTAGAAAAAGTCAAGGGGTGTGAATACTTTCTGAAGGTACTGTACATTCATGTAAAACTCTGCAAGTTGGATATTTACTCCATTTAGTGTAGTTTTATCTCCAAAAATAACACCATGACCAGAGTAGTTAACACAAAATGGTGATGGGACATTTAAACCTCAAAATAGTGTTCAATTTGACTGCATAAGAGTTGAATTAACTCTTGCGATTTGACTGTGTAGACAAGTAATTAACAGTTTGATATCATCTTTATCTACTTTCTGCAGTATTTATACCTGGCCCCCATGTAATCAGTTATCTAGAAAAGCCCTGCAGCGGTGTGTGTTATACACAAACGCCTCCACACAAAGGTGTTTTAGTGATAATGATGAGCAATGCTCTTACTACGAATCAGGAACCTAAACTAAATGGAGGTGCCTGTAGTAGATTTGATATCCACCTATTAGTGAACCATCTGTCTTCCTCCTCAGGTGTATGTCTTTGAAAATAACATTTACTACCAGACGGATGTCAAAAGAAGCTCTTGGAGACTGACATCCTCGGGACAAGAAGGAGTGGCCTTTAATGGGATCACTGATTGGTTATATGAAGGTAAGACAGCCACTGTTCTGATAATTATGGTCAACAATGGTTAAGAATATTTTTTTTATTTAACCAGGCAAGTCAGTTAGGAACAAATTCTTATTTTCAATGACGGCCTAGGAACAGTGGGTTAACTGCCTGTTCAGGGGCAGAACGACAGATTTGTACCTTGTCAGATCGGGGGTTTGAACTCGCAACTTTCCGGTTACTAGCCCAACGCTCTAACCACTAGGCTACCCTGCGCAATCCACTACTCTGAAATGGCTTGTCTTGTCTTTTGTAACCACGGATAGTAAAGGGAATTCATGGGTGTCAAGCATAGAACAGGATTCATATACACAATCGACAAAGATAGTATTTTTAGAGCAGATTTAATTTTATGCAGGGTTTGGGAGTAACTGATTACATATAATCCGTTACAAATAAGGGATAACAAACAAACAGTCACTGTAATCCGTTACATTACTAGCAAAAATATTGTAATCACATTACAGATACTTTTGAAAAACTAGATTACTTTTAAATTCAGAAATGTTTGAATTTTTTTTTTTTGACACTTCTCGGTTTTCTCACTGACAGTGAGTCTGAGACCACTATGATGACACACCAAATGTGTTTAATGGATCGTGGGAAAAGAGCAGGAATGGGCTTTTGCAGGCTAAGGTCCAAGCTGTCTTCCAACGGTGCGACGGCTGTCGGCATCCAAAGATTATCCAAGCGTTGTCTACGGCGATATGGTATTGTGCCGAAAATCTCCCCCCTGCCAGAATTCTCCCCCCCTTCGTGTGAAAGCGCATGCATTCAATTCATCATCTCTGCGACTTGGTTCCTAATTGAGATTTCACAAGGTCATTTGCTGTTCTGGGATTGATTTGCACTTTTCGCACCAAAGTACGTTCATCTCTAGGAGATAGAACGCGTCTCCTTCCTGAGTGATTTTTATTTATTTATTTATTTGACCTTTATTTAACCAGGCAAGTCAGTTAAGAACAAATTCTTATTTTCAATGACGGCCTAGGAACAGTGGGTTAACTGCCTGTTCAGGGGCAGAACGACAGATTTGTACCTTGTCAGCTCGGGGCTTGCTACCTTCCGGTTACTAGTCCAACGCTCTAACCACTTGGCTACCCTGCCGCCCCGATATGACGGCCGAGTGGTTCCATGGTGTTTATACTTGCGTACTATTGTTTGTACAGATGAACGTGGTACCTGCAGGTGTTTGGAAATTGCTCCCAAGGATAAACCAGACTTGTGGAGGTCTACAATTTTTTTCAGAGGTTTTGGCTGATTTCTTTTTATTTTCCCATGATGTCAAGTAAAGAGGCACTGAGTTTGAAGTTAGGCCTTGAGACACCTCCAATTGACTCAAATGATGTCAATTGGCTTTAGAAGCTTCTGGAATTTTCCAAGCTGTTTAAAGGCACAGTCGACTTAGTGTATGTAAACTTCTGACCCACTGGAATTGTGATACAGTGAATTATAAGTTAACTAACCTGTCTGTAAACAATTATTGGAAAAATGACTTGTCATGCACAAAGTAGATGTTCTAACCGACTTGCCAAAACTAGTTTGTTAACAAGAAATTTGTGGAGGGATTGAAAAACTAGTTTTAATGACTAACCTATGTGTATGTAAACTCCAACTGTACATTAATTATTCATTTCAGTTGCCTATCCTGATGTGAAGTTTGTTCTATAGAAAGTATTTGACTCTAGCCACAAATTTAAGGAAATTAGAAGGGTGGGGGATTTCAGCAAGGCAATATTCTTGTCTGCCAAACCCCCCCCTTCTAATTTCCTTAATTTTGTGGCTAGAATCAAATACATGAGCTACCAAAATTATTCTGAAGTGTGCCAGGCCAATTGAGGTAGCAGGTACATGAATATGATAAACAGAGAGTAGCAGCAGCGTAAAAAGAGTGGTTGTGGGGGTTGGGGTGGGCACACAATGCAAATAGTAGCCATTTGATTACCTGTTCAGGAGTCTTATGGCTTGGGGATAAAAACTGTTGAAGCCTTTTTGTCCTAGACTTGGCACTCCGGTACCACTTGCCATGTGGTAGTAGAAAGAACAGTCTATGGCTGGGGTCTTTGACAATTTTTAGGGCCTTCCTCTGACACCGCCTGGTGTAGAGGTCCTGGATGGCAGGCAGCTTAGCCCCAGTGATGTACTGGGCCGTACGCACTACCCTCTGTAGTGGCTGGCGGACAGAGGCTGAGCAATTGCCGTACCAGGCCGTACCATGCTTTCGATGTTGCAGCTGTAGAACCTTTTGAGGATCTGAGGATCCATGCCAAATATTTTTAGTTTCCTGAGGGGGAATAGGCTTTGTAGTGCCTTCTTCACGACTGTCTTGGTGTGTTTGGACCATGATAGTTTGTTGTTGATGTGGACACCAAAGAACTTGAAGCTCTCAACCTGCTCCACTACAGCCCCGTTGATGAGAATGGGGGTTTGCCCAGTCCTCCTTTTCCTGTAGTCCAGAATCATCTCCTTAGTTTTAATTACGTTGAGGGATAGGTTGTTATTCTGGCACCACCCGGCCAGGTCTCTGACCTCCTCCCTATAGGCTGTCTCGTCGTTGATCAGGCCTACCACTGTTGTGTCATCTACAATATTGGCAGAGTTAGAGTAAATTTACCATTTGGTATAAACCAGGAAAAAATATATTTTCCTTTTATTGTTTTACAGAGGAAGTGCTGCAGTCTCAAGTGGCTCAATTGTGGTCCCCTGACGGGTCCCGACTGGCCTATCTCACCCTTAACAACACCCTAGTACCCCAACATGATCCTGCCTCGCTTCACTGGCTCCCTCTACCCCAAGGGCCAACAGTACCCTTACCCCAAGGTAAGAGTTTATCCAACAATAAACTCTTAACCCTAGGTAAGAGTTGGGCTAACAGTGCCCTTACCCCAATGTAAGTTAGTCTAACATGGGATACCTAATCAGTTGCATAACTGAATACATTCAATTGAAATGTTTCTCCCGCATTTAACCCAAGTGCTCTGAATCAGACAGGTGGGCCGCCTTAGACGTCCACGTCATTGGCGCCCGGGGAGCAGTTGTTGGTTAACTGCCTTGCTCAAGGGCAGAACTGCATTTTTTCCCACCTTGCCGGCTCAGGGAATCAAACCGGCGACCTTTCAGTTACTGGCTCAACACTCTTAACCACTAGGCTACCCAAATGTTCCCTGCATTATCTTTACTCCAGTGTAGTGTTCAAGCAATACTAACACTTCAAGGATGTAGAGTGTGTAAGGACACAAACAGCTGTCCATAGAGTGTCCTACTGTTGTACCGAGAAACAGGATGCACACAGCTATTGGCACTGACTGAAATTCAAATTCTGTTGATGAAAACATCCCCTTGAGCAGCCTTGTACCCAAAGCCCTCTCCTGGCTACAACCAAACTCTTTCAGGGGGCATAAAGGAGAAACAGCTTCATATCACAGGTGCAATTAATAATTCAACCTGCACAGGGCTTTTAAGGGTTTAGCTTTTTCATCCTGGTTAGAAAATCTTTTGTTTTATTCATATCGACGCAGGCGGGCTTCCTTTGAAGAGAACTGCAATGGTGGTTGTATAGATCTGTAGCATGATGAATCATCTCCTTAACACACCGAACAAAAATATAAAACGCAACATGTAGGTCCCATGTTTCATGAGCTGAAATAAAAAAAATCCCATACATTTTCCATATGCACAAAAAGCTGATTTCTCTCAAATTTGGAGCACAAATTTGATGACATCCTTGTTAGTGAGCATTTCGCCTTTTGCCAATATAATCCATCCACTTGACAGGTGTTGCATATCAAGCGGATTGAACAGCTTGATCGTTACACAGGTGCACCTTGTGCTGGGGACAAAAAAAGGCCACTTTAAAATGTGCAATTTTGTCACAACACAATGCCACAGATTTCTCAAGTTTTGAGGGAGCGTGAAATTGGCATGCTGACTGCAGGAATGCCCACCAGAGCTGTTGCCATATATTTAAATGTTAATTTCTCTACCATAAACTGCCTCCAACGTTGTTTTAGAAAATTTGTAACCAACCATCTCGATTTGGTCTTATGTAGCAACATTTTAAATTGTGTTTTTTACACTGGATAAAAGGAGAGACAACGGTACATCATACACTGTAGTTGAGGAACAATGGGAAAGTAATTCTACTCACATTCAGCATTGTTCACAACCTCTCAAGCCTTAGTCCCACCATTTTTGAAAGGATTCACATGTGAGGCCATGTGCTAAAAACAGAGTGAGTAGTGTACCAGATTACTGTCTCTGGTAAACACACAAACTATATCAAATCAAATCTACATTTGTCACATTCACAGGATACAGAAGGTGTAAACGGTACAGTGAAATGGTTACTTGCATAGTAGCAATATCAAAAACAGTGTCCAGAAAAATATTGTATAAATATTTAAGAATTATGATGCTCACCCGACACACTTGTCTAAATTGATGGGTCATGTGAAGGAACCGCTATAACCACCACCCAGCCACATACGTGGATGGGTCACTATTCTCTAGACATGTAAACATGAAATACAACAGATGGCCGTAATCAACCCCAGACACACCTGGCTTACTTGGTGGGTCATGCAATCATCTAGCGAAGTGGAGTCTTTTTTGTTTACACATGTAGCTAGCTAAAAAAAATAACCAGCATAATCCCAATATATACTGCTACCAATACAGATATTGTCATAACGGCAGAATCTGCAGGTAGCTAAAAAGCTAACCAACTAGGTTCAATGTTAGCTAGCAAAAATTAGGCTATAACTAGCAATGCAAATGGTTTTCTAATTTGAATATTACTACACAGATCATACATGTAACGTTAGCTAACAGCACGCTTTATCTTGCAATTTAAACGACTTTCTGACAAAAGTAGAAATGTATAATATCTAAATGTAGCTTTGACTCTTGCTTGTATACATGGATGAACGCTTCATGACAGAACGAACCAGTTACAGTAACTCTGTTTTGTTTGTAGCTACATCTTATTTGGCCAGCGCCGTTGTGGCAAGTCACTCCGGTTCACACTGATCGTAGCATGTGCATCACTTTTTCCAACTGATCTGTCGATTGCACCTGTTAAATTTAAGGCATCAATGTTGAGAAAAGTAGCAAAACCTTTGTAGTTCTCGATAGCTAAATGTATGTCTTTCAAAAACAGTGCTGTAGAAAGGACTATCAACACACAACACATACCAAGCAGCTCAAGTTATAGACAGAAGCATGCAATATGGCAGACAATTCCAAACTCATCTCCCAGCATGTCCAGCCCATCCATTATCTCAGACAATCATGGCTAGCGGGAAGGTTCCTGGCTTTTTCCATGGCTAAACCAATTAGGCTCATAATTGAACTATTTTATTGGTACTTGTGGATGGAATGAAAGTCCACATGTTCCAACCGGCCTCACAACCACAGACCACTTGTAACCACGTCAGCCCAGGACCTCCACATCCGGCGTCTTCACCTGCGGAATCTTCTGAGGTATGCTAGGCTGGGAGGGTAACTCAGGAAAATCACTGAAATTGTTGCTTGTTGCATTTATATTTTTGTACATTAATTATTTAACATTTCTCACCCATTTACACACAATACCCCATAATGACAGAGTGAAAACATGTTCTTAGACAAGTTTGCACATTTATTGAAAAACAAAATACTGCTCATTTCCATAAGTATTCACACTCCCTGTTAAGGCTTCTAGGAGTAGTGGGTGGAGGAGTCAGGGACAGAGAGCAGGTTTAGTTCTGAACGTGGATCTTTATTCCAAAGACAGTGAAAACAGACATGCCAAACACAAGGGCGCATGAAATAACCAGTCCAAACAAACAGGACTAAACTGTCCGGAAAAATAGAATCCTCAAATAATCCAACACCATGAACAGAAAACAAGCCCGCACAATAGCCGGCAGGCCTAGTGCCCTTAAATAGCCCACAAACAAAACTAAACTCAAAACAGGTGTAACCAATCAGACCAAACTAACAGAAACAAAAAAGGGAATCGATGGCAGCTAGTAGGCCGGCGACGATGACCGCCGTGCGCCACCCGAACAGGAAGAGGCACCATCTTCGGCGGGATTCGTGACACTCCCGAGTCAATACCTTTTTGATGGAAATTACAGCTGTGAGTCTTTTTGGATAAATCTAAAAGCTTTCCAGACCTGTATTGTACAATATTTGCCCATTCTTTTTAAATTCTTCAAGCTTTGTTAAGTTGATTATTGGTCATTGCTAGACAGCCATTTAAGTCTATTGAAGAAAGAATTAGGAGGTAGATCAGCTTTAATTTTGCAGATAGATTATGGCTTCTATCAATGTAATTGTCTGCGTCATTTCCAATATTATTGTTTTAAATGTATATTATTTAACCTTACCATCCCTCCCCTAATTAGAGTAAACTAGTGGACAACAATACTTAGGCTGCCATTTTCAGCTTATACCTTCACACTGACAGTATATTTTACATTAGTTCATATCTTCTGTTTGTTTTTAGTCCCAGCCTTCAACTACTCTCAACCCCTCCCATCTCGCTCTGAAGACATCGAGTTGATATATTTTTCCATTGTGATGTTTAACAAAGTTATGAACCTTTCTATTCTCATAGTTTGTATATTGTAAATTAAATATAAACACCTTTGCTAAGAGTATTCTTATAGTATATTATTGATCGATTGACTATGACTTATTAAATCACACAGCAATACTATTTTAATTGTTAGCTCCAAGTAAATGTTACATTTTTTTCAGCCATTCCTGAACCTTCGACCAAAAACAAGCTACATATGGGCAATACCAAAACAAGTGATCTAATGATTCGGTCTTTTCGCAGACAAATCTGCAGCGCTGGGATGGCTGTATCCCCTATATACAGTGCATTCAGAAAGTATTCAGAACCCTTGCATTTCTTCCCCATTTTGTTACATTGCAGCCTTAGTCTAAAATGAATTAAATTGTTTTTTCCCCCCATCAATATACGTACACAATACCCCATAATGACAAAGCGATGACAGGCTTTTAGAAATGTTTGCACATTCAAAATAAAACAGAAATACCTTATTTACATAAGTATTCAGACCCTTTGGTATGAGACTCGAAATTGAACTCCGGTGCATCCTGTTTCCATTGATCATCCTTGATGTTTCTACAACTTGATTGGAGTCCACCTGTGGTAAATTTTATTGATTTGACATGATTTGGAAAAGGCACACACCTGTCTATATAAGCTCTCACAGTTGACAGTGTATGTCAGAGCAAAAACCAACTATGATGTTGAAGGAATTGTCCGTAGAGTTCAGAGACATGATTGTGTCGAGGCACAGATCTGGGGAAGGGTGCCAAAACATTTCTGCAGAATTGAAGGTCGCCAAGAACACAGTGGAAAAGGTTTGGAACCACCAAGACTCTTCCTAGAGCTGGCCTCATGGCCAAACTTCGCAATCGGGGGTGAAGGGCCTTGGTCAGAGAGGTGAAAAAGAAACTGATGGTCACTCTGACAGAGCTCCAGAGTTCCTCTGTGGAAATGGGAGAACCTTTCAGAAAGAAGCATATCTGCAGCACTCCACCAATCAGGCGTTTATGGTAAAGTGGCCAGAAGGAAGCCACTCCTCAGTAAAAGGCACATGACAGCCCACTTTGACTTTACCGAAAGGTACCTTTTTATTTATTTTATTTAACTAGGCAAGTCAGTTAACTTTTCTATGGTAGGGGGCAGCATTGTGAATTTTGGATGAAAAGCGTGCCCAAATAAAACTGCCTGCTACTCAGCCATAAAAGCTAGAATATGCATATAATTAGCAGATTTGGATATAAAACACTCGGAAACTGTTTGAATGATGTCTGAGTATAACAGTACTCAAATGGCAGGCAAAAACCTGAGAAAAAAATCCAACCAGGACGTGGGAAATCTGTGGTTTGTAGGTTAACTCTTGGCCTATCAAATACAGTGTCTATGGGGTCATATTGCACTTCCTAATGCTTCCACTAGATGTCAACAGTCTTTAGAACCTTGTTTGATGCTTCTACTGTGAAGTGGGCGCGAATGAGAGGGGAATGAGTCAGAGGTCTGCCAGAGAGTCACGAGCTCAGTCTCGCACATTCACGTGAGAGTTAGCTTGAGTTCCATTGCAATTCTACAGACAAAGGAATTCTCCGGTTGAAACATTATTGAAGATTTATGTTAAAAACATCCTAAAGATAGAAACATGTAAAACGAAGTACAGAATCAACGGACTTTAATAACTTTTTGGACTTTTCGTCCGTGCTTTCCGCTGGACTTGCACGCGCGTTGTGAGTTTGGATTGTGTACTGAACGCGCAAACAACAAGGAGGTATTTGGACATGGGATGGGAACTGGGATTCCTGGGAGTGCATTCTGATGAAGATCAAAGGTAAGTGAATATTTATAATGCCATTTCTGACTTCTGTCCAACATGGCGGATATCTGTTTGGTTTGATTTGTCGTCTGAGCGCCGAACTCAGATTATTGCATGGTTTGCTTTTTTCGTAAAGTTTTTTGAAATCTGACACAGCGGTTGCATTAAGGAGAAGTGGATCTAAAATTCCATGCATAACAGTTGTATCTTTTATCAATGTTTATTATGAGTATTTCTGTAAATTGATGTGGCTATCTGCAAAAAAAACACCGGATGTTTTGGAATTACTGAACATAACGCGCCAATGTAAACTCAGATTATTTGGATATAAATATGAACTTTACTGAGCAAAACATACATGCATTGTGTAACACGAAGTCCTATGAGTGTCATCTGATGAAGATCATCAAAGGTTAGTGATTCATTTTCTCTCCATTTCTGGTTTTTGTGACTCCTCTCTTTCTCTTTGAGAGAAAAAACAAATACAATTTAATACATTTTAGAAAAGCTGTGTAACAAGTGTAGCTTTAATTTGGTATCTTGCATGTGTGATTTTATGAAAGTTAGATTTTTATATAAATTTTTTTGAATTTGGCACTCTGCATTTTCACTGGCTTTTGGCCAGGTGGGTCCCACATATCCCAGTGGTTAAGACTAACCGCTTACAGATGGTAGGAATGTCACAGTTATGAAAACTTAGAACACTAAAGAGGCCTTTCTGTTGACTCTGAAAAACACCAAAAGAAAGATGTCAAGGGTCCCTGCTCATCTGCGTAAACGTGCCTTAGGCCTGCTGCAAGGAGGCATGAGGACTGCAGATGTGGCCATGGCAATAAATTGCAATGTCCATACTGTGAGACGCTGAAGACCAGTACTACAGGGAGACAGGATGGACAGCTGATCGTCCTTGCAGTGGCAGACCACATGTAACAACACCTGCACAAAATCGGTACATCCGAACATCACACCTGCGGTACAGGATGGCAACAACAACTGCCCGAGTTACACCAGGAACGCACAATCCCTTCATCAGTGCTCAGACTGTCCGCAATAGGCTGAAAGATGCTGGACAGAGGGCTTGTAGGCCTACTCTGGGGCGGGATCGATATGGAGGTGGAACGTCCTTCATGGTCAGTTCATCGAACTGAGAGTGTTGACATTGCAGACAATCTAAACGCTGTGTGTTACAGGGAAGACATCCTCCTCCCTCGTGATACCCTTCCTGCAGGCTCATCCTGACATGACCCTCCAGCATGACAATGCCACCAGCCATACTGCTCGTTCTGTGCATAATTTCCTGCAAGACAGGAATGTCAGTGTTCTGCCATGGTCAGCGAAGAGCCCGGACCTCAATCCCATTGAGCACGTCTGGGAACTGTTGGATCGGAGGGTGGGGGCTAGGGCCATTCCCCTCAGAAATGTCCGGGAACTTGCAGGTGCCTTGGTGGAACGGTGGGGTAACAATTCACAGCAAGAAGTGGCAAATCTTGTGCAGTCCATGAGGAGGAGATGCACTGCAGTACTTATGGCTAGACGTTTCGCTAGCGGAACCCCTCGACAACATCCGGTGAAATGGCAGAGTGCCAAATTCAAATTATTATAAATATTAAACTTTTATGAAATCACACATGCAATACACCAAATTAAAGCTACAGCTACACGTGTTGTTAATCCAGCCAATGTGTCAGATTTCAAAAAGGCTTTACAGTGAAAGCAAACCATGCTATTATCTGAGGACAGCGCCCAGCATACCAGCACATAAAAATCACATTTCAATCTGCCACGAGCGACACGAAACTCAGAAATAACTATATAATTCATGCCTTACCTTTGACGAGCTTCTTCTGTTGGCACGCCAATATGTCCCATAAACATCACAAATGGTCCTTTTGTTTGATTAATTCCGTCTATATATATCCAAAATGTCCATTTATTTGGCGAGTTTGATCCAGAAAAACACTGGTTCCAACTCTCGCAACATGACTATCTAAAATATCTACTAATTTACCTGTTATCTTTGTCCAAACAACTTTCCTAATCCAACTTTAGGTATTTTTTTATGTAAATAATCGATAACATTTAAGACGGGATAAACTGCGTTCAATAGAGGATTAAAACAAAGTGTAGCTAGCTTTCAGGTCAAGCGCCTCTAGCAAACAGTACACTTCACTCGACCCTCGTTCTGAACTGCCTTACTTCTTCATTACACAAAGGAAAAACATCCACAAATTTCTAAAGACTGTTGACTTCCAGTGGAAGCAATAGGAACTGCAAGCAAGTGCCTTAGAAATCTAGATTCTCATTGAAAACTCATTGTAAAGGTAGTGACCTCAAAAAATACATTTCCTGAATGGTTGGTCCTCGGGGTTTTGCCTGCAAAATAAGTTGTGTTATACTCACAGGCATCATTCAAACCGTTTTAGAAACTTCAGAGTGTTTTCTATCCAAATCTACTAATAATCTGCATATTTTAGCTTCTGGGTCTGAGTAGCAGGCAGTTTACTTTGGGCACGCTTTTCATCCGGACGTGAAAATAGTGCCCCCTAGCCCGAAGAGGTTTTAATACAGCTGGTGGCAACACCAGATGCTAACTGTTACTTCTGGTTTTGACCCCCCCCCCCTTTGTTCAGGGACACATTATTCCATTTGTTAGTCACAAATTGTTAGTTGCAAGTTCAAACCCCTGAGCTGACAAGGTACAAATCTGTCGTTCTGCCCCTGAACAGGCAGTTAACCCACTGTTCCTAGGCCGTCATTGAAAATAAGAATTTTTTCTTAACTGACTTGCCTGGTTAAATAAAGGTAAAATAAAATAAAAAATAAAACATGTCTGTGGAACTTGTTCAGTTTGTCTCAGTTGAATCTTGTTATGTTCATACAAATATATACACATTTTAAGTATGCTGAAAATAAACAGTTGACAGTGAGAGGACGTTTAATTTTTTGCTGAGTTTATATATTCAGAGCCATATCTCTGTAATGCTTAGAGAATATCTTATGTCAAGTGTTATTGAAGTGTTGTATTGCAGCATTTTCTTTTAGGCCACCAAGTGCCACCAACAGTCAGTAGATAAATAATGGGTGAAGTCCTTGATAGTGTAAAAAGAGAGGTCTAATTTCTTGGGGACCTGAATATTGACTGGATTTCGTCAAGCTGTCCGCTCATGAGGAAGCTTCTCACTGTAACCAGTGCCTGTAATCTGGTTCCGGTTATTAATCAACCTACCAGGGTGTTTACAAACACTACAGGAACAAGATCATCCACATGTATTAATCACATTTTTACTAATACTATATAACTTTGTTTTAAAGCTGTATCCATACCCATTGGATGCAGTGATCACAATATAGTGGCTTTATCCAGGACAGCCAAATTTCCAAAAGCTGGGCCTAAATAGTGTGTAAAGAGATCATACAAAAGATTTTGCTGTGACTCTTATTTGGATGATGTTAAAAATATTTGTTGGTCTGATGTGATTAATTAGGAGCATCCAAATGCTGCACTTTATGAATGACATTTTCTTTCAATTATTGATAAACATGCAACTGTTAAGAAACTGACAGAACTGTTAAGGCTCCATGGATTGATGAGTAACTGAAAAACTATATGGTTGACAGATGGGGCAAAAGGAGTGGCTAATATGTCTGGCTGCACATCAAATTTGGTTGATGCTGAAAATTGAGAAATTATGAGACTAAACTCAAAAAGAAAACTGCATTATGAAGCCAAGATCAATGATAAAGAATGATGAGTAAATTAAATTATAGGCAGAATGTCACAAATATTACCGAAGGTGGCTACCCTTCTTGTTCGGGTGGCGGTCGTCGCCGGTCTACTAGCTGCCACCGATCCTTTGTCCGTGTTCGTTTGGTTTTGTCTAATTGTTTTCACCTGTTCATTGTTTGGTTGTTATTGTGGTGTTATTTAAGTTTGTTTAGCCCGCTTCTGTTTGTGCGGGCTTGTTCTTCTGTATTTGTGAGAGGTGTTAGTGTTTTGTTGGGTTTTCTCACTGTCCTGGTATTTTTACCTAAGGGTACTTATTGTAGTAATAGTTACGCCTGTGTTGGGTATAACTATTTTGTTCTTTTTGATTTTGGACATTAAAGCATGTTTTTTCCCGCATCTTTTGCTCTCTGCGCCTGACTCCACACCCATTCACTCATTGAGCGTTACACAGAAAGAAATCGAAGTTGGCTTATTCATCAGAAAACCATTTTATGTTGCCAATTATTTGAATTATTATTTCATTGGCAAAGTGAGCAAATTTAGACAGGAAATGCCAACAACAAACAATGAGCCATCTTATTCATGCATAAAAAGAAAAGAAAAGAAAGAGGTGGAAAAATTGTTATCGCTCTATACTGACCAACTTCCTGACATTAACAACTTAGATGGAAATCTACTGAGGATGGTAGCTGACTGTAGCCACTCCTATCTGTCATATTTTTAATCTGAGACTACAGGAAAGTCTTTGTCCTCAGGCCTGGAGGGAAGCGGCCTTTACTGGGTCTATAACAGCAACAACCTATAAGCTTGCTGCCAGCTCTTGGTGTTTGACCAAATACAATGCTATTTCTCTCTAAACAAATTAACAACAGACTTTTAGCATGCTTGTAGAGAAGGGCACGCAACATGTACTGCACTGACACAAATTACTGATTGGTTGAAATAAATTGATAATAAGAAGACTGTGGGCACTGTACTGTTCGATTTCAGTGCAGCCATTGATATAATTGACCATAACCGGTTGTTGAAAAAATGTACGTGCTATGGCTTTTCAACCTCAGCTCTGAATCCACAATATGGCAATCTATCTAATAGAACTCAGAGGGTTTTCTTTAATGGAAGCTTCTCTAATGTCAAACATGTAAAGTGTGGTGTACCGCAGGGCAGCTCTCTTGGCCCTCTACTCTTTTCTATTTTTTACCAATGACCTGCCACTGGCATAAAACAAAGCATGTGTGTCCATGTATACTGATGATTCAGCCATCTATGCATCAGCAACCACCACTAATGAAGTAATTGAAACCCTTAACAAAGAGTTGCAGTCTGTTTTGGTCCTGAACATCCCTAAAACTAAATGCATTGTATTTGGTACAAATCATTCCTTAAATTCTAGACTAAATTACTTGGACTGTCATGGTCAAAGTATATTGATTCAATGGTTGTGAAGATGGGGAGAGGTCCGTCCTTAATAAAGAGATGCTCTGCTTTTTTGACACCACACTCCAAAAAGCAAGTCCCGCAGGCTCTAGTTTTTTCTTATCTTGATTAGTGTCCAGTCGTGTGGTTGAGTGCTGCAACGAAAGACCAAGTTAAGCTGCAGCTGGCCCAGAACAGAGCAGCATGTCTTGCTATTCATTGTAATCAGAGGGCTGATTTAAATGCTATGCATGCCAGTCTCTCTTGGTTAAGAGGAGAGACGGACTGCATCACTTCTTTTTATAACACACATTGTGTTGAAAATTCCATTGTTTGCATAGTCAACTTACACACAGCTCTGACACACACACCCCACCAGACATGGCACCAGAGGTCTTTTCACAGTCCCCAAATCCAGAACCTATTCAAGAAAGAGTACAGTATTATATTGAGATGTTATTGCATGGAACTCAATTCCATCTCATATTGCTCAAGTGAAAAGCAAACCTGGTTTCAAAAAACATAAAATAACGCCTCTCCCCTATTTCACTTAGATATGTAGGCTGTGTGCCTTTTGTCATTTGTATTTTATTTATGTAGTTCTGTCCTTGAGCTGTTGTCTATTAATGTTCATTATTATGTAATGTTTTGTGTGGGCCCCAGGAAGAGCAGCTCCTGCTTTTGCAACAGGTAATGGGGATCCTACCAAAATACCTGTCCAACTGTGTAAACACAGCCTGTTCATTATGTTAAGATATTAATCAAGTGGCTGGTTAAGATGGTTATTTCTCAGAATGAGTTGCCTATTATTTATATAAATGTGTATTTTTTATGCTAATTGTACATGTAAAAACACAGACTAGACAGCGATCACATAATGTGTGGCTAAAATGATGTAATGGTATGTGGTGCCGCAATGCCGCGAGCGACAAACTGAGCATTCATTTTCCACAGTCATGTTCATTGATACTCTCGTTTCAGTAGGGTCTGCTCTGTTCTACATTTTGGGAGTTGAGACATAAACAAAAGGGTATCGTTAGAAGGGGAAAATTGACCGATTTCTGTTGGGCCAAACATCAAATAGCGAGTTGAAACTGCTGTTGTCAGAGGGTAAGAAGTGATCTTTCATCTTTGTTGTTGTGAGTGGCAGGGGGAGGGGCTTGGTATCTGTGTTCTAGTCAGAAGGTGCACAGTGCACACAGCACAGGAGTGAAGGCGATGAGATCAAAAAGACAAACACTAATAAAATCATACATTTTCTTGCAATACAGGCATTTGGAACATTGCGCTAAAACATGAATTCAAATTAATTTGATATCACCCAGCCTTAGTCAACACACCTATTTAAAAGTAAAAAAATACTAACTTTTCTCCCAGCCTCATGGCAAAATGTGTAGAATTGTATGAAGTTAGCTGCCCCTCCCCCTTCACACACACATTTCTGCAGGCCCACACATTTCTGGCTCCACTGTACCAATAATGACGCCTAACCCTAAAAGGCTCTCTTCCATTTGTCTCCTTTCATATTCATCGTTGACATGAGTCAGTTTGTCACTGTTCTGTATATAACACAAAATATATACTTTAAAAGCTACACCCCATGACCTAATTTAAAAGTAAAACAAATATAATAGTTTACCAGGCTTGGGTAGACCTTTGCCTGAAAATAAACAATCAAGTGTAAAATGATACAACATGAAAAATTTCTGCTCAGTTTCAGTACACTAACAATGGTGAAAGAGGTGATTCCATCTGGGTTACGGTTACCTTCCCACTACGCTTGTAGATTTGAAAGGATAAGTTAAAGTAATACAGTAAAAGGTCCTTGAAGTCTTTTAAAAAGGCAAGGTGGTAATTCAGTGGTTAGGTTTTAGGGACACAGGGTCGATTAGTAATCAGCACGGCAGGCTACCATACTTCTAACTTAGAGGCAGTAATGGCTGGAGTTCACATTCCTCATGCGATTCTAAAGCACAACAACAGTATACAGAATAAAACCATGCACTGTCAATGTGTGTTTAAACATACCAGTTATAAATCCTTTGAATGTAGATCTTTCAGTTTCTCTTGGAGATCTCCACTTCACTGGCTCCAGGGATTTTTACGTCTTCACGTTGCCGTTTTGATTCTGAATGTTGGGGTGAGGGTTCGAAGTAGTTAACAGTCCTGTTTAACAATCACAGGTTTTTATTTATTCCATTTAAGTATACTGAACAAAAATATAAAACGCAATATGTATAGTGTTGGTCCCATTTTCCATGAGCTAAAATAAAATATCCCAGAAATGCTCCATATGCACAAAAACCTTATTTCTCACATTGTGCACAAATGTGTTTACATCCCTGTTAGAGGGAATTTCTTGCCAAGATAATCCATCCACATGACAGGTGTGGCATGTCAAGAAGCTACATATTGTCTCAAGTTTTGAGGGAGTGTGTAATTTGTATGCTGACTGCAGGAATGTCCACCAGAGCTGTTGCCAGATAATGGAATGTTAATTTCTCTACCATAAGCCACCTCCATTTAAAAAAAAAATTGGCAGTACATCCAACCAGCCTCACAACCGCAGACCACGTCATCACAGGCAGCCCAAGCACTTTTGTACATAATAAAGCCCATTTGTGGGGAAAAACTAATTCTGATTGGCTGGGCCTGGCTCCCAAGTGGTTGGGCCTATGCCCTCCCACACCCGCCCCTGCTCAGTCATGTGAAATCCATAGATTAGGGCCTAATGAATTTAATTGACTGATTTCCTTCTATGAAGTGTAACTCAGTAAAATGTTTGAGTTTATATTTTTGTTCAGTTTATAATGTATCTGCTCTTTACCGGATGTCAGTTTAATCCTCAGAAGCTGAAATGACTATTTCAGAGAGGGTGCAGACCAATCCTTTATTGCGTCATCATATTTGGGGGCCACCAGTTTGGACTTTGATCCAGTGCTTTGGAATAACACCTACTTCTTTCTCATTGTCCATCCACACTACTCTGGCTCACATCCTCTGAGATTAGAACCTGGGGAAATAGACAATTTAATCCATAATTGCAAACCAAACTATTACAATACATGTGGTCTTACTTGGCAAACTGTGCAATATAGGGATCACTATGTAGTGCCTATGATAGGTCAGACACAGCCTTGCTGATGAGGTCCTCGGGGTAATTTTTTATTTAGCATTTGTGGATATTTGAGATACTTGCAATGTTGAAGTCTTTGGAGGTAAATGGGAAAATAAAGTTGTCAGACATCTAGGTATCTATTGTCTCCTTTTTCTTTGACAAATGCATATTTTCCAGGAGGAAGCAACCATCTCACATTTTATTCTTCATGTATGGTTGGGTGTTCTTGGCAGTATGTTTCACTTGGCTTGATTCAGACAGTCGCCTCATCACTTGTACCAATGGATTGTGGGCTTTTGATGTCACATTTAAGTGACTGCAAAGGGTTCTCATACTCAAAGCAATTAAGGTAATTGAGTGAGCAATTGTGAAATTCAACAATCTGCCAAGTGACACTGTAAATGTATCACCATAGATACTCTTGCTCATCTCAACAAAGTGCATCAGCAGCTGTTTGGCATAATCAAGGTAATGCCTCCTTTCATCATTTGAATATAGCAAAATTAACATGACTACACTGAAGAACAAAGTAGTGAGACTTTTTTGTAAACAGTATCCTTCAATAGTATGGGATCCGTGTATAACAAACTGCCTTTACTCAGTTGCCTTCCTTTGGTCAAGTTCTGCCAGTGACGAGGTTGTAGGGCAAAATCTTTTGGCAATAAGCCTCGAAAGGAGGTCATAGCCTCTGCCAAGTTGGTTTTCTGAAAGGAAGACTGTCTTTATGTTATAGGGCCTCGTGTAGCCCTTTCCTGAAGTCAATGACCAAAAGCACCATCTTTGGCCTCATGGGTGGAATGTGTGAGAACAGAAATTACAATATTATGTTATAATACTGTTATTGCATCAAATGGTTTTATGCAACAGAATACATATTTTTTTAGAACACTCATCTGTGTGTGTGGACTGAAGGTGGGCCTCTGGGAGATTTAACACTGACAGATTTACGATGGATTGGTGATAAGACAACATTCCATGATTAGTGCCTGTCTGTCGGTAACAGGGAGAACCAATCTACAGTTTCTTTAAATTAAGGGATTTAGTATTCTAGATTGCAATAGTACTTTTGTACAAGCAAGTGTAAATTAACGAGACAGATATTAGAGCAAAATGTACCTTTTTGTATAAATTCTCTCATCTGTGATTTGTAATAGTCATGCCCTGGCCATAGAGAGGCTTTTTATTCTCTATTTTGAATAGGCCAGGGTGTGACTAGGGTGGGAGTTCTGTTCTTTTTTCTATGTTTTTGTATTTCTTTGTTTTTGGCCGGGTTTGGTTCTCAATCAGGGACAGCTGTCTGTCGTTGTCTCTGATTGAGAACCAAACTTAGGTAGCGCTTGCCCACATGGGTTTTGTGGGTAGTTATTTTCTGTTTAGTGTGTTTTGCACCTGACGGAGCTGTTTTGGTTGTTTCTTTTGTCCCTTGTATTTAGTGTTCAGTTTATTAAAATAATGATGAACACTTACCACGCTGCATCTTGGTCCTCACCTTCTTCCACTGACAATCATAACAGTAATGAACTTCCAGGAGGATGGACTGTGCTATAAAATGCTATGGCTTAGTCCTGATGGTTGGGCTCTCAACAAACCACCCACGGGAGGGTTGTTGACAAGCTCCATTACTGCGGTAATTAATAACATTTACTTGTTTAGAGGAAATAAAACTCCTTTTGATTAGAATAATTCCACCACAAATGTAAATAATATTTTTCATATTTGATAAAGATTCTTTTAAAAACCCAACATATATCCAGTGTTTCTATGTCAAACTTTTGTTGTCAGTCTTCTGTGATTTCAACTCTGACATGGTACAGGTGCCTTCCTTTTTTAAAGTCCATAACCACGTGTGTGAGGTGTATACTTTTGTTTCAAAGTAGATTTGTATAAGACTATATCACAAGAATCACTGTGTGGGCCTGATTTAAGGAAAATCAACATCCTCATGACATCTAGGCACATCAGGCATATAATCTAATGGAAACCCTGAAATACAAGCAAAATATCCAGTATGGGATTTGATGGATTTTGGCATGGCTCGCACTGGTGCATCAAAGAAAAGCTTTGATTGTGACATGGTAATGATCATTTGTGAGATTGATACCTGAATCCAGGATCACCTTCAACACAAATAGGACATCACTCAGGTAATCATCCATCGGCACTGTCTTAGCCTCTCCAGCGAATAAGGCAACAACAAAGGGATGTAAATCAAAGGGATGTAAAGCTGCATAAAATAAGCCAAAGTTGGCAGCTAGAAGAGAGGAACCACCAACTTTGAGTTTCAAATCCTCATTGAAATCTGGATGCTCTATCAGTCTTCACTATACCCTGCTCAACAAGAAAATATGCATAGTTACCCTTACATTTCTCAATAGTGTGCTCTCTGGGTGTATGCATAGTGTGTGGAACATTACACCCCCCTCCCTTTCTCTGAGAATTACAAATAAACTACTTACTGAAACCCTGGTGAGGTTGTTTTCATTAGCCCAAGATGCCAGCTTCACACATAACACCCCATTTCCATTTTCATTTATAAGTGACAAAATGATTGTGTCTTACCTCTTCAGCGATTGTTTCCTTCTCCACAGGGTTTGATTAGCTTGAAATTGGTTGTGCTCCCTGCTAATTATCTATCGTAGGCTATACCCATACAAAGGCAATCAGGTCAATCGGATGCAGCTGTCAGATGACGCCACGAACAGGTCGACAAGATGCCTTTTTCACGAGTGTGGCAATGTAAATTACAAAACGGAATTCATGATATTGATATAGTAAACATTTACATTTAGATATTGTTTTATCCATATGCAGTGTACAAAATATTGACCATTCCATGACATAGACTGACCAGGTGAATCCAGGTGAAAGCTATGGTCCTTTTTGATGTCACGTATTAAATCCACTTCAACCAGTGTAGATAAAGGGGAGGAGACAGGTTAAAGGATTTTCAAGCCTTGACAATTGAGACATGGATCGTGTATGTGTGCCATTCAGACAGTGAATAGGCAAGACAAAATATTTAAGTTCCTTTGAATGGGGTATTGTAGTAGGTGCCAGGTCCACCGGTTTGTGTCAAGAACTACAACGTTGCTGGGTTTTCACACTCAACAGTTTCTAAATGTTTTGTACACTCTGGACATTATGAATAACATATTTATAAAAGACAATATCCAAAGGTAAACGTATTATTCTTATTACTATTTGGCATCCTATTTATAGGGCTAATGGCAACTACTTTTATCAATGCTAGCTATACGTTGACATGACAGTGTCCTTTGGGAAAATCAGATGTCAATGTACTACATTGAATGTAGCCTACATAAAACCAACCACCAAATTTACTTTCACATAGCTTGTGTAAAACAAGTTAAAGGAGATACTATCAACTACTCAATGTTCTTAAGTTAAATCATACCTACGAAAATGAGTATGGAAGCTGATGAGTATCCAAATGTGTTGAGATGATAGCTCAGCAGAAACGAACACAGCTTGATTCCAAAGATAAGCAGGGTAAGCATTTGGATGGTAGACCTCTCACAGTGAAAGTATTCAGGCCCTTTTCCACATTTTGTTACGTTACAGACATATTCCAAAATTTCGTTAATTGTTGTTTTTTCATCATCAATCTACACACAATATCCCATAACGACAAAACTGAAACAGGTTTTTAGACATTTTGCTAATTAAAAAAACACTCAAATATCACATTTACATAAGTATTCCTTCACTCCGTACTTTGTTGAAGCACCTTTGGCAGCGATTACAGCATTGCGTATTCTTAGGCCTGGTCGTGCAGTGAACAGGGAGTACAGGAGGGGGCTGAGCACGCACCCCTGAGGGGCCCCTGTGTTGAGGATCAGCACGGCGGATGTGTTGTTTACCTACCCTTACCACCTGGGGGCGGCCTGTCAGGAAGTCCAGGATCCAGTTGCAGAGGGAGATGTTTAGTCCCAGGATCCTTAGCTTATCGATGAGCTTTGAGGGCACTATGGTGTTGAACGCTGAGCTATAGTCAATTAATAGCATTCTCACATAGGTGTTCCTTTTGTACAGGTGGGAAAGGGCAGTGTGGAGTGCAATAGACTGCATCATCTGTGGATCTGTTGGGGCTGTATACAACTTGGAGTGGGTCTAGGGTTTCTGGGATGATGGTGTGGATCTGAGCAATGACCAGCCTTTCAAAACACTTCCTGGCTACAGACGTGAGTGCTACGTGTTGGTAGTCATTTAGGCAGGTTACCTTAGTGTTCTTGGGCACAGGCACTATGGTGGTCTGCTGAAAACATGTTGTTATTACAGACTCGGACAGGGAGAGGTTTAAAATGTCAGTGAAGACACTTTCTAGTTGGTCAGCGCATGCCCGCAGTACACGTCCCGTAATCCATCTGGCCCTACGGCCTTGTGAATGTTTACCTGTCTAAAAAGTCTTACTCACATCGGCTGCAGAGAGCGTGGTCACACAGTCTTCCGGTACAGCTGGTGCTCTCATGCATGTTTTAGTGTTATTTGCCGCAAGCATAGAAGTAGTTTAGCTCATCTGGTAGGCTCGTGTCACTGGGCAGCCCTCGGCTGTGCTTCCCTTTGTAGTCTGTAATGGTTTGCAGGCCGTGCCACATCTGACGAGCATCAGAGCCGGCGTAGTACGACTCAATCTTAGTCCTGTATTGACGCTTTGTCTGTTAGATTGTTTGTCAGAGGACATAGCAGGATTTCTTATAAGCTTCTGGGTTAGAGTCCCGCTCCTTGAAAGCAGCACCTCTAACCTTTATCTCAGTGTGGATGCTGCCTGTAATCCATGGTCTCTGTTTGGGTTATGTACGTACGGTCACTGTGGGGACGACGTCATTGATGTATTTATTGATGAAGCCAATGACAGATGTGGTATACTCCTCAATGCCATTGGACTAATCCTGGAATATATTCCAGTCTGTAGTAGCAAACCAGTCCTGTAGCTTAGCATCTGCTTCATCTGCCCACTTTTTTATTGACCTAGTCACTGGTGCTTCCTGCTTAAATATTTGCTTGTAAGCAGGAATCAGGAGGATAGAATTATAGTCAGATTTTCAAATGGAGGGTGGGGGAGAGCTTTGTATGCATCTTTGTGTGTGGAGTATAGGTGGTCTAGAGTTATTTTCCCTCTGGTTACACATGCTGGTAGAAATTAGGTAAAACTGATTTAAGTTTCCCTGCATTAAAGTCCCCGGCTGCTAGGACCGCCGTCTCTGGGTGAGCGTTTTCTTGTTTGCTTATGGCTGAATACAGCTCATTTAATGCTATCTTGGTGCCGGCCTCTGATTGTGGTGGTGTGTAAACAGCTACAAAGAATATAGATGAGAGAACTCTCTCGGTAGGTAATGTGGTCTGCAGGTTATAATGAGAAACTCTACCCCAGGCAAGCAATGGCTTGAGACTTCCTTAGATAACATGCACCAGCTGTTGTTTACAAAAATACATAGACTGCCGCCGTTTGTCTGACCAGACGCCGCTGTTCTATCCTGCCGGTACATCGTATAACCAGACAGCTGTATGTTGATATTGTTGTCGTTCAGCCATGACTCCGTGAAGCATTAGATGTTGCCATTTTTAATGTCCCGTTGGTAGTTCAATCTTCCCAATAACTTGTCCATTATATTGTCCAAAGATTGCATGTTTGCGAGCAGAATTGAGGGGAATTGGGGTTTATTCGATCACCTCCTACTCCTCAGAAGGCAGCCCGCGCCACAGCCTTTCTTTCTCAACCTCCTCTTCATGCAGATCACTGGGGTCGGGAACTGTTCATCAGAGTCATGACAGAAGAAAAAGGATTCCGCTAGTCCGTGGAAAGTAATCGCAGTCATGATGTCTAGAAGTTATTTTCGGTCATAAGAGACGGTAGTGGAAACATTATGTACAAAAATAGTTAAAAAGTTACAAACAACGCAGATAAACGAACAAAAAAACACAATCAGTTGGGTGCACATAAAACATCTGCCTTCTGCTCTGGTGCCATTTTAGACAGGTGGACTAGTCTCCCAATCCCTGTCGCTGAAAAACATACCCACAGCATGATGCTGCCACCATCATGCTTCACCGTAGGGATGATGCCAAGTTTCCTCCAGACGTGACACTTGGCATTCAGGCCAAAGAGTTGAGTCTTGGTTTCATCAAACCAGAGAGTCTTGTTTCTCATGGTCTGAGAGTCTTAATGTGCCTTTTGGCAAACTCCAAGCATGCTGTCATGTGCCTTTTACTGAGGAGTGGCTTCTGTCTTGCCACTCTACCATAAAGGCTTGATTGGTGGAGTGCTGCCGAGATGTTTGTCCTTCTGGAAGGTTCTCCCATCTTCACAGAGTCACTTTAGAGCTCTGTCAGAGTGACCATCTGGTTCTTGGTCACATCCCTGACCAAGGCGCTTCTCTCCCGATTGCACAGTTCGGCTGGGTGGTCAGTTTGGTGGATTCAAACTTCTTCCATTTAAGATTGATGGATGCCACGGTGTTCTTGGGGACCTCCAATGCTGCAGAAATGTTTTGGTACACTTCCCCAGATCTGTGCCTCGACACAATCCTGGGACGGAGCTCTACGGCAATTCATTCGACCTCAAGGCTTGGTTTTGCTCTGACATTCATTGTCAACTATGGGACCTTATATAGACAGGAGTGTGCCTTTCCAAATCATGTCCAATCAATTGAATTTACCACAGGTGGACTCTAATCAAGTTGTTGAAACAGCTCAAGGAATAGCAATGCAGGATGCACCTGAGCTCAATTTTGAGTCCATAGCAAGGGGTCTGAATACTTAAATCATTATGGGGTATTATGTGTAGATTGCTGAGATAATAATATTTTATATTTTTTAGAATAAGGCTGTAACGTAACAAAATGTGCAAAAAGTCAAGGGGTATGAATACGTTCTGAAGGCCATACATAAGGTGGCAAAATTCCATTAACTTTCCCAAATTCTCAGGTTTTCCAGAAATCCCAGCTGGAACATTCACAGAATCAGGAGGGAATAAGCAGGAAATCCAGAATTCCCCAACCAGGATTTTTTGAAAACTTGATAATTTTGGGAAAGTTTCCAGGAATTTGCAACCTTACTCTGACATGATATGCCTTCAATGTGGACATGCCCGCGTCTCGTGAGTTTGCATTTGTGATCTAAACGCGCAAACAAAAAGGAGGTATTTGGACATACTCTTTTTCCTGTAGTCCACGATCATCTCCTTTGTTTTCTTGACGTTGAGTGTGAGGTTATTTTCCTGACACCACACTCCGAGGGCCCTCACCTCCTCCCTGTAGGCCGTCTCGTCGTTGGTAATCTCGTCTGCAAACTTGATGATTGAGTTGGAGGCGTGCATGGCCACGCAGTCGTGGGTGAACAGGGAGAACAGGAGAGGGCTCAGAACGCACCCTTGTGGGGCCCCAGTGTTGAGGATCAGCGGGCTGGAGATGTTGTTTCCTACCCTCACCAACTGGGCGGCCCGTCAGGAAGTCCAGTACCCAGTTGCACAGGGCTGGGTCGAGACCCAGGGTCTCGAGCTTGATGACGAGTTTGGAGGGTACTATGGTGTTAACTGCTGAGCTGTAGTCGATGAACAGCATTCTCACATAGGTATTCCTCTTGTCCAGATGGATTAGGGCAGTGTGCAGTGTGGTTGCGATTGCGTCGTCTGTGGACCTATTGGGGCGGTAAGCAAATTGGAGTGTGTCTAGGGTGTCAGGTAGGCTGGAGGTGATATGGTCCTTGACTAGTCTCTCAAAGCACTTCATGATGGCGGAAGTGAGTACTACGGGGCGGTAGTCGTTTATCTCAGTTACCTTAGCTTTCTTGGGAACAGGAACAATGGTGGCCCTCTTGAAGCATGTGGGAACAGCAGACTGGGATAAGGATTGATTGAATATGTCCGTAAACACACCAGCCAGCTGGTCTGCGCATGCTCTGAGGACGCGGCTGGGGATGCCGTCTGGGCCTGCAGCCTTGCGAGGGTTAACACGTTTAAATGTTTTACTCACGTCGGCTGCAGTGAAGGAGAGTCCGCAGGTTTTGGTAGCGGGCCGTGTCAGTGGCACTGTATTGTCCTCAAAGCGAGCAAAGAAGTTTTTTAGTCTGTCTGGGAGCAAGACATCCTGGTCCACGATGGGGCTGGTTTTCTTTTCGTAATCCGTGATTGACTGTAGACCCTGCCACATATCTCTTGTGTCTGAGCCGTTGAATTGCAACTCTACTTTGTCTCTATACTGATGCTTAGCTTGTTTGATTGCCTTGCGGAGGGAATAGCTACACTGTTTGTATTCGGTCATGTTTCCGGTCACGTTGCCCTGGTTCAAAGCAGTGGTTCGCGCTTTCAGTTTTGCGCGAATGCTGCCATCAATCCACGGTTTCTGGTTTGGGAATGTTTTAATAGACGCTGTGCGTACAACATTGCCGATGCACTTTCTAATGAACTCGCTCACCGAATCAGCGTATTCGTCAATGTTGTTGTTGGACGCAATGCGGAACATGTGCCAATCCACGTGATCGAAGCAGTCTTGAAGCGTAGAATCAGATTGGTCCGACCAGCGTTGAACAGACCGGAGTGCGGGAGCTTCTTGTTTTAGTTTCTGTCTGTAGGCTGGAAGAAACAAAATGGAGCCATGGTCAGCTTTTCCAAAAGGAGGGCGGGGAGGGCCTCATATGCATCGCGGAAGTTAGAATAACAATGATCCAGGGTTTTGCCAGCCCTGGTTGCACAATCAATGTGCTGATAGAATTTAGGGAGTCTTGTTTTCAGATTAGCCTTGTTAAAATCCCCAGCTACAATGAATGCAGCTTCAGGATATGTGGTTTCCAGTTTACATAGAGTCAAATAAAGTTAGTTCACGGCCATCGATGTGTCTGCTTGGAGGGGAATATATACGGCTATGATTGTAATCGAAGAGAATTCTCTTGGTCGATAATGCGGTCGACATTTGATTGTGAGGAATTCTAAGTCAGGTGAACAGAAGGACTCGAGATCCTGTATGTTGTTATGATCACACCACGTCTCGTTAATCATAAGGCATACCCCCCCGTCCTTCTTCTTACCAGAAAGATGCTTGTTTCTGTCGGCGCAATGCGTGAAGAAACCAGCTGGCTGCACCGACTCCGATAGCGTCTCTCAAGTGAGCCATGTTTCCTTGAAGCAAAGAATGTTACAGTCTCTGATGTCTCTCTGGAATGCTACCCTTGCTCGGATTTCATCAACCTTGTTGTCAAGAGACTGGACATTGGCGAGTAGTATGCTAGGGAGTGGTGCGCGATGTGCCCGTCTCCGGAGCCTGACCAGAAGACAGCTTCGTTTGCCCCTTTTACGGCGACATGGTTCAGGTTTGCTGGCTTGGATCTGATCCATTGTCCAGGGTGGAAGGCAAAACACAGGATCCGCTTCGGGAAAGTCATATTCCTGGTCATAATGATGGTGAGTTGACGTTGCTCTTATATTCAGTAGTTCCTTCCGACTGTATGTAATGAAACCTAAGATTACCTAGGCTACCAATGTAATAAATAACACGTAAAAAAAACAAAATACTGCATAGTTTCCTAGGAACGCAAAGCGAGGCGGCCATCTCTGTCGGCGCCAGGAAGTATCGACATAACCTGAAAGGCCACTCAGCAAGGAAGAAGCCACTGCTCCAAAACAGAAAAAAAATGCCAGACAACCGTTCGCAACTGTACAGGCGGACGAAGATCATACCTTTTGGAGAAATGTCCTCTGGTCTTATGAAACAAAAATATAACTATTTGGCCTTAATGACCATTGTTGTGTTTGGAGGAAAAATGGGGATGCTTGCAAGCCGAAGAACACCATCCCATACGTGAAGCACGGGGGTGGCAGCATCATGATGTGGGGGTGATTTGTTGCAGGAGGGACTAGTGCACTTCACAAAATAGATAGCTTCATGAGGTAAAAAAATTGTGTGGATATATTGAAGCAACATCTCAAGACATCAGAAGTTAAAGCTTGGTCGCAAATGGGTCCATATTCCAAATGTACAAATACCCCAAGCATACTTCCAAAGTTGTGGCAAAATGGCTTACGGACAACGAAGTGCAGGTATTGGAGTGGCCATCACAAAGCCCTGACCTCAAACCTATAGAACATTTGTGGGCAGAACTGAAAAAGCAAGGAGGCCTAGAAACCTGACTCAGTTACACCAGCTCTGTCAGGAGGAATGGGCCAAAATTCACCCAACTTATTGTGGGAAGCTTGTGGAAGGCTACCCAAAACGTTTGACCCATGTTAAACAATTTTAAAGCAATGCTACTGTCATGTTCGTTGTACGAAGGAGACCAACGTGCAGCGTCGTATGCGTACATTCTAATCTATTAAAAGAATGAACACTGAACAAACTAACAAAACAACAAAACGAACCGTGAAACTAATATGAATAGTGCAGACAGGCAACTAAACATAGAACAAGATCCCACAAACACCAAAAGGGAAATGGCTACCTAAATATGATTCCCAATCAGAGACAATGATAAACAGCTGCCTCTGATTGGGAACCACATCAGGCCACCATAAACATACAAATACCAAGACCTACAAAACCCTAGACATACAAAAACCCTAGAAAATGCAAAACCCCTAGACAATACAAAAACTAGCGTATCCACCTTAGTCATACCCTGACCTAACCAAAATATAAAGAAAACAGAGATATCTCAGGTCAGGGCGTGACAGCTACCAAATACTAATTGAGTGTATGTAAACATCTGACCCACTGGGAATGTGATGAAAGAAATAAAAGCTGAAATTAACTCTTTCTCTGCTATTATTCTGACATTTCACATTCTTAAAATAAAGTGGTGATCCTAAATGATCTAAGACAGGGAATTTTTACTAGGATTAAATGTCAGGAATTGAGAAGAACTGAGTTTGAATGTATTTGGCTAAGGTGTATGTAAACCTTCGACTTCAACTGTACAGCTTAGACCTGTTTACCTAAGAAAACATGTTGCCAATGTTATGTTGAAAGAACATTTGGCCCCTTAACCCTTTATGGAGTGGCCACTTGCTGATGTGTTTTGATAGTGATCACTCGAGTCTGCCCAGTGCCCTGACTTGGTCTGAAATAGGTGCCGGTATCCTACTCAAGGGGTCAAAAAAGACAAAAGTCAAGGGGTCTGAAAACTTTATGAATGCACTTTTTATCCATAAAATTATGCTGATTCATGATTTCGACTGGCTGAGAAAAGCTGTCTGCCTGTCTTTCTCTCATCCCATCTCCTGAATCTTTCATTACTATGCGACAGCTGGAGATTGAATTTGAATGTAGAAACAAAGTTGCAAATATCGGAGAGACAACAGCAAGGTTTATACAAATCTCCGCTGTTGAAAACTATATTTTAGTGTGAACGAAATGTGAGATCATTTGTAGATGCTTTTTATGGTGGAGATCAACTTCATAAATGGCCTGGCTGGGCTGATGAGACAATGGATTGCGCAGTCAGATGTAACAGAGTAAATAGGCATTTTAACGTCATAGTTTTATCCACTGGAAACTGTCTGGAATGGCTGGAATGCGGTTTTAGCCAATCAGCATTCAGGATTAGACCCACCCGTTGTATAATTAGGTGCAGGAACACTATAATACTTACATAACCCCGGTTCTCTGAGAATATGAGTGAGATGCGTAACTACCGAGAATTGCATCACAAGTGATTTAGTACGGACGTACCAGTCACACAACCTCTGTCGGAGACAGACAGCTCGAGTGGTGAGGTGAACACTTGCGGCCAAGTTTCAGCCGCCTGTAGACGCAACCCATACCTACTGTGAAATATGGTGGTGGATCTTTGATGTTATGGGGCTATTTTTCTTCACTGGTCCTGGGGCCCTTGTTAATGTCAACGGCATCATGAACTTTAGCCAAAAACCTGTTTGCCTCTGCCAGGAGGCTGAAACTTAGCCGCAGGTGGATCTTCCAGCAAGACTGTAACCCCGAGCACACATCAAAATCCACAAAGAAATTGTTAATTGGCTGCAAAATCAAGATTTTGCAATGGCCATCTCAGTCTCCAGACTTGAAACCCATTAAAAACCTGTGGTATGAATTGAAGAGGGCACAGACAAAGGATATCGAAGAAGGATTCCGCATGGAGGAAGATCGCTCCCAGGTTGTGTCATTATCCTTGCAAGGTGAGGTATTGAAAGGTTTTGCAAAGAGGGGTGTCAACAATTTTGACCCCTACTTTTTTGAGAAAAAATATTGTTACTTCCTAAACACAAACTCTTTCTCTTTAGTATAAAATATAATATGTGCATTCAATAAAACTCAGTATTTGAATTATTTATTGTATACAGTAATTTTTGCTCATCTTTATCAAGGTTGTTAATCATTTCGGACCCAACTGTACATTACATTTTCCAGCAGTTAGAGCCCCATAGCAAACCCTGAACAAGGCCACCGCTAGGAGACTGGGCATAAGCGACATACCATACGTCCTCCCTAAGCAATATAACACAGAGATTGTGGAAATTCTCTGTTCAGTGTTGTTGCCTGTCGAGGCAGAGATGACAGCTAGCATCCACCTGACCGGTGGGGAAGCTCGTCTCCATGCCTAAGGGTATACCAAAGCATATGGAAAACCAGCGGAGGGTGCGGGAAGTGAACCTGGGTCTCTGACGTGAAAAGAAAACACCCTAAGTATTGCGCCAATAGGGTAAACCCTAAACTTGCTTTAGTGACAATTAAATTGTACCATCTCTTAACGCATTTTCATAGAACGAAAAATTAGTTGAAGGGGTCCTGGAAATGCAGAAAAGTCTGAATATCGCAATAGGATTCCTTCTGCCATGGGGCGCCGGAACAAGGATGGGAAATCCACCATTTGTAGTTGCAAACAGAGCCGCCAGGGCTGGGCACAGGTCGTGTAATGCTAACGAGCACTATCCTGGCCATAGATCTTAAAGAGGAAGATACGTGTCTCTTTTAACAGTCTGGGAATCAATCTGGACAGATGCAAAGAGCAGGCCCTTGGAGGTTGTAAACAGCCAGTGCTAGCGTGTCATGCGTACCCCAGGGTGCAACAATGCTGCAGAGGGTGCAGAGAGTGTGTCCCAGTAATAGAGATACCACCTAATGAGTAATATACCGTTAAGTAGAGTTATTTTTTTAATGTTTTATTTTTTTATTAAAAACCTAGCTCAGTCTTCTTGGACTGTCCCCCAACCCTGTGGTAAATAATGTCTCCTTCTCCTTTTCTCTAACTGGCGCTGTGTAAGTGTTAAGGGTAGAGGTAGAATGGAGCCTCGAGATGGAGTTATTGTTAACGTCTTGGAAAGAGAGACAAAGACGTATTGGCAGGCACACAGGCCAACACTACACTGTTCCATTTCCTCAGAGAGGGGTCTCCATCAATTGAGCTGAGTTGCCGTATGCTTGTCCCCCCACCGCCACCCCCCCACCCCAAAAAAACTTCTGCGCTGAGGGAGTTTTCGTAGTGAGCCAAGATAGCCTGCTCCCTTTGAAACCAAACACAACCTGGGGATGAACTGCCCTCAAGCAGCAGGAATCCACTTAAGAAAAGGGAGAGTGTTGGGTGATGGCACCCCTGGTAGCGTAACAAGGAGATGCACTCGTGAAGTTGTTATAATGTGGTGGGTGCTTCGTCATAATAGACAGTTTAGATGCAAAATGTTGCTGGGCCTGGGAAGAACACAATGATAGATGGCAACTGACAAAACCAGCTTGTTGCCACCTCCCAGCTGTGAAGCTGGGATGGTTAAATCCAGGAACCAACGGGATGCCATTGAGCCCGGGACTGCGGGTTACTTAAATCACAAGAAAACACATTGTAGTACGAGTAGATCACAACATCAAGATTGTATATCATAACTCAGAACAGTAAGTAAAAGGAAATTAAATTCACTGCACATTTAACAAATATTTCCCTTGTCAAAAACGTTACAGGCTACGTAGACAGGCACCTGGATCTCCTCTTCTACGACCTTACCCTTGATCCAGCACCATATGTGGTGGAAGCTGTGCGAGCTGTCCATATCTGCCCAGGGTGAGAGGCCTGAGCTGGATTTTTCTCCCGCTTCAATCTTAGGGGTGACTGAAGCCTGCTTGAAGTGGGGTACATTTCCTAAAGCCTAAGTAATTCACTTTTATGTGATATGATATCACATTTAGTTACTTTTGTGTAATTTTTTCAAGCATTCGGACGGGAGATGAGTGTTAGAAATTGTATGAATCAATGGGACCTGCACACTGTAGGGTGGCCGGGTGACTATATTAGGCTTATGGTTGTAAATATATTTATTTTTTTGTTAAATGATGTTTCGCCAATATTTGTCACCTTATTTCTCATGAGTGTTCATGTTGATCAATATTTCAGCTATGCTGGCCTATTTGTAAATCTGAACAAAATAAATACATGATGATGCTAATGCAGAGGCACCAATAAATTGTCCAGTACACTTATAGTAAGCTGTTTTCATGTACATCCCCATATGTCCAAGGTGAGTCAGGCTTGACTAATTATTGTAAAGAAGTATATCAGTGAACTGTATTCTGTAACTAGTTACAATACAATAGAAATGCAATTGTGTATTGCTGCTGTTTGTCTGATATCCAACAGTCCATGACCAGCTCTGTTGACCATGAGAACATTTTACAGAGAAAATGGGTTGAGGCATACTATTTAGGCTCGGAATGACATGTGGCCCAGAGTTTGCCTTGTCATCCCCGACCTCACCTTCCCCTGACACCACATTGTCAGGGGTGGCAGGTGTCCGAGTGGTTAGAGCGTTGGGCCAGTAACTTAAAGGTTACTGGCCCATGTCCTGCATTTCCTGGCTAAACAAGCCCCTAGCAATAATCTTGCTGGAAAGGGTTTTTTTCCAACTAGCCTTTCCTCTCCTTAAGGCAAGCTGGGACTGCAGGAATCATTTGTTTAAACTGGAGCCACACAGAATGGGAGTCTTTTCCCTCCGTACAAGTCCAGACAGAATCCTGACCACCCCCAAAGGAGGTCGGCCACTCGATGCCCATACTCCAAACAGGAGAGCAGCCTCCCCGTCCTGGGAGCGGGGCTTGAGAGTAGGGAAGAACGGGATCTTCACCCTCTATCTCGGTCTCGAAGTCGAGGAGACCCAAGAGATGAATCCTTGTCATCCCCCACCTTGCCTTTCCCTGACACCACATTGTCAGACAGTGAGGGGAAGGAGTTGGGGGGGTAGAATTGGAGGTACGTTTGAGACTCCTCCTAAAACCTGCTAAAGCAGGGAGAACAGTCTATGACTTGGTTGGCTGGAGTCTTTCGGGTCTCCCTCTGACACCACCTGGTATAGAGGTCCTGGATGGCAAGGAGCTGGCCCCAGTGATGTACTGTGGCGTATGCAGTACCCTCTGTAGCGTCTTGCGGTCAGATACCAAGCAGTTGCCATACCAAGTGGTGCAGCCAGTCAAGATGCTTTCAATAGTGCAGCTGCATAACTTTTTGATGATCCTGAGGGCCCATGTCAAAACTTTTCAACCTCCTGAGGGGGAACAGGCATTGCCGTGCCCTCTTCATGACTGTGTGGATTTGTTTAGACCATGATATATCCTTAGTGATGTGCACACCGAGGAAGTTGAAGATCTCCACCTGCTCCACTTCTGCCACATTGATGTGAAAGGGGGCATGCCCGGCCCTCCATTTCCTGTAGTTCATTTACTGTAGTTCACAAGCTCCTTTGTCTTGCTGACGTTAGAGAATAGCTTGTGTTGCAATTTTCCATAGTAAGACATTGAAATTAGTATTTGAAAGAGAACTCAAGCAGTAGAAAATGTGAGGTGTCGGTATTTACTATGACCTCCTGCCCAAGTCAAGCACGGAGTCAGTCTCTGTTTTGGGTGAAATTGGAATCGAAACGATGACTTACTTGTATCCCAACTGCTAATATTGTAAACCCATTCACAATGAGAAACCTGTTTTGTAACATGATTTGCTATTAAACCGTGCCAGACAGAAACACATTCTGGTAATAGATAGTGAGACAGTTGTAAAACACAATGGCGCTGAAGCACACATGTCCCACTTGCTAGTTACTTGATAAGCTGATTTAGCTAGCATGTCTGCTAGATAATGTGCCTGTTACATATTACTAGCTAGCTTCATTGACAAACACAGATGGAGCTAAGCTAGCTAGCTAGCTAGTGATTTTGGGGCCCTGATAAACAGCGTGTAGCTTGTATTTGTATTTATTAGCTTGTGCTTTATTTATGATAGTTTGACTTGATAACGTTAATGTATAACTACCGGTTAAATAAAGAAAATATCTAAACTATCTTGAGGAAGTGGTAGTCTAGTGGCTATGTTGCTGCTACGGTGTCTCAGGAGCGATAAACAACAGTAACTGCCAAGATACGGTAACACACCCACATCGAACCACACCCTCAAGACTGAAATCTCGTTTTTCTTAATGAGCAACAGAAAAACACATGGGGAATCGATAAGTTCAGTAGCTCTTTACAAATAGAAACTGTAGAGTAGAAAATAGAACAGATATCAACTCTGGACAAATATCTGTTTAGAGGTCAATATTTTCTGTTGTTTTTTTCAATCAGGCTGGATCCATTTCAATGTGAATGCCTGACCTGCTCCCTGTTCAAACCACAGTGCTCCTACTATGATGCAGTCTTCAGCCCAGGCTGTCAGTATGTCCTGCTGAACTGTAGAGGTAATAGTTCAATATAGTTAATCAGAGTCCGTTCAATCTCAACAAATGATTATAAATACTTACATGAACAAAATGTCTTGTGCTTGGCCTCCTTTCTGCAGGTCCTGGCATACCCAGAACTACCATTTACAAACTGAATAACATGCGCAGTAAATACAAGAATGTAAACAATTCAAACAACCTTGACCATGGCATTGGGTGTATGCTGCTTGCTTGCATAAGAAATTAAGAACAGTGAGAAGAAGGAAAGAAAGGACATTTTTCAGCAGGTCAAGGTTTTTATAGTGAGTAGGAATACACCCGGTTGCCCCTTGCTCCTTGCGTCAGTGGTTTGAAAAAATGTCACACAGTGCCTTCAGAAAGTTTTCATACCCCACATACTCCACATTTTGTTATTACAGCTTGAATTCAAAATGTATTTAATATTTTTACGAACAATAGCCCATAATGACAAAGTAAAAACATGTTTTTAGACATTTTTGCTAATTCATTGAAAATAAAATACAGAAATATCTCATTTACACCCCGGAGTCAATACTTTGTAGAAACATATTTGGCAGTGATTACAGCTGTAAACTTTACTGGGTAAGTCTCCACACCTGGATTGTGCAACATTTGCCCAATATTCTGACAAATTGGTTGTTGATCATTGCCAGACAACCATTTTCATGTCTTGCCATAGATTTGTAAGTCAAAGGCTCTAACTCGGGAACATTTACTGTCTTCTTGGTAAGTACATTTAGTGTCGATTTGGCCTTGTGTTTTAGGTTATTGCCCTGCTGAAATTTCATCTCCCAGTGTGGAAAGCAGACTGAACCAGGTTGCCTAGGATTTTACCTGTGCTTCACTCCATTCAGGTTCTTTTTTATCCTGAAAAACTCCCCAGTCCCGATTACAAGCATACCCGTAACATGATTCCGCCACCACTATGCTTTGCCACACTTTTTGCAGTATTACTTTAGTGCCTTGTTGCAAACAAGATTTATGATTTGGAATATTTGTATTCTCCACAGGCTACCTTTTTTCTACTCTGTCAATTAGGTTAGTATTGTGGAGTAACTACAATGTTGTTGATCCATCCTCATGGTGAAATCCCTGAGCGGTTTCCTTCTTCTCCGGCAACTGAGTTAGGAAGGACGCCTCTATCATTGTATTGACTGGGTTTACTGATACATCATCCAAAGTGTAATTAATAACTTTAACATGAACAAAGGGATATTCAATGTCTGCTTTTTTTATACCCATCTACCAATAGGTGCCCATTTTGCTAGTCATTGGAAAACCTCTATGGTCTTTGTAGTTGAATCTGTGTTTGAAATTCACTGCTCGATTGAGGGATCTTACAGATAATTGTAAACTCTGGGCTCTTCGTTGGCCATGGCAGAACACTGACATTCCTGTCTTTCAGGAGATCACGCACAGAATGTGCAGTATGGCTGGTGGCATTGTCATGCTGGAGGGTCATGTCAGGACAAGGCTGCAGGACGGTACCACATGAGGGAGGAGGATGTCTTCCCTGTAACGCACAGCGGTGAGATTGCCTGCAATGACAACAAGCTCAGTCCGATGATGCTGTGACACACTGCCCCAGACCATGACAGACCCTCCACCTCCAAATCGATCCCTCTCAAGAGTACAGGCCTCGGTGGAACACTCATTCCTTAAATGATAAACGCGAATCCGACCATCACGAATCCGACCAATCCGTGAGACATATCCGCGGCTCGTCAGTGAAGAGCACTTTTGCCAGTCCTGTCTTGTCCAGCGACAGTGGGTTTGTGCCCATAGGCGACATTGTTGGTGAGGACCTGCCTTACAACAGGCCTACAATCACTCAGTCCAGCCTCTCTCAGCCTATTGGGGACAGTCTGTTGTTGTTGCCATCCTGTACCTGTCCCGCAGGTGCGATGTTCGGATGTACCGATCCTGTGCAGGTGTTACACGTGGTCTGCCATTGCGAAGACGATCAACTGTCCGTCCTGTCTCCTCCCTGTCTTAGGCGTCTCACAGTACGGACATTGCAATTTATTGCCCTGGCCACATTTGCAGTCCTCATGCCTCCTTGCAGCATGCCTAAGGCACATTCACGCAGATGAGCAGGGACCCTGAGCATCTTTCTTTTGGTGTTTTTCAGAGTCAGTAGAATTGCCTCTAGTGTCCTAAGTTTTCATAACTGTGACCTTAATTGCATACTGTCTGTAAGCTGTTAGTGTCTTAACGACCGTTCCACAGGTGCATGTTCAGTAATTGTATATAGTTTATTGAACACGTATGGGAAACAGTGTTTAAACCCTTTACAATGAAGATCTGTGACGTTATTTGAATTTTTACCAATTATCTTTGAAAGACAGGGTCCTGAAAAAGGAACATTTATTTTCTTGCTGAGTTATTGTGTGGGTATGACTCAGTCATTCAAAAATCCTGATAAACACTATTATTGCACACAGAGTGAGTCCATGCAACTTATGTGACTTGTTGACCACATTTTTACTCTTGTACCTTTTTAGGCTTCTCAACTACTTCTCAGACAGAGTTCAGTGTGTCAAATCGGAAGGCCTGTTGTCCTGACCTCTGGCAGTCTCTATGGGGGTGGCCTCCAACTGCTCTTCAATGCAAGTAAAACTAAATGCATGCTCTTCAACCGATCTCTGCCCGCACCTGCCCGCCCGTCCAGCGTCACTACTCTGGACGGTTCTGACTTAGAATATGTGGACAACTACAAATCCCTAGGTGTCTGGTTAGAATAAGCATCTCCAATCCAAAATTAAGCATCTCCAATCCAAAATTAAATCTAGAATCAGCTTCCTATTTCGCATCAAAGCATCCTTCACTCATGCTGCCAAACATACCCTCGTAAAACTGATTACCGATCCTTGACTTTGGCAATGTCATTTACAAAATAGCTTCCAACACTCTACTCAGCAAATTGGATGCAGTCTATCACAGTGCCATCCATTTTGTCACCAAAGCCCCATATAATACTCACCACTGCGACCTGTATGCTCTCGTTGGCTGGCCCTCGCTTCATATTCGTCGCCAAACCCACTGGCTCCAGGTCATCTATAAGTCTTTGCTAGGTAAAGCCCCGCCTTATCTCAGCTCACTGGTCACCATTGCAGCACCCACCAGTAGCACACGCTCCAGCAGGTATATGTCACTGGTCACGCCCAAAGCCAATTCCTCCTTCGGCCGCCTTTCCTACCAGTTCTCTGCTGCCAATGACTGGAACGAACTGCAAAAATCACTGAAGCTGGAAACTCATATCTCTCTCACTAGCTTTAAGTACCAGCTGTCAGAGCAGCTCACAGATCACCTCACCTCATCCCCATACTGTTATTTATTTTGCACCTTTGCACCCCAGTATCTCTACTTGTACACTCATCTGCTGCACGTCTATCACTCCAGTGTTTAATTGCTATATTGTAATTATTTTGCCACGATGGCCAATTTTTTGCCTTACCTCCATTATCCTACCTCATTTGCACACACTGTATATAGACTTTTTCTATTGTATTATTGACTGTATGTTTGTTTATTCCATGTGTAACTCTGTGTTGTTGTTTGTGTCGCACTGCTTTGCTTTATCTTGGCCAGGTCACAGTTGTAAATGAGAACATGTTCTCAACTAGCCTACCTGGTTAAATAAAGGTGAAATAAATAAAAAACAAAGCGGTTGAATACTTATTGATTTAAGACATTTCAGCTTTTCATTTTTCATTAATTTAGGAAAAATTAGGAAAACATCATTCCACTTTGACATATTGGGATAAAGTGTGTAGGCCAGTGACAAAACATCTATGTTTAATTTACTTTAAATTCAGGCTGTAAACACAACAAAATGTGGAAAAGTCAAGGGGTGTGAATACTTTCTGAAGGCGCTGTACGTGATCCACAATGCCGCACCATTCAACTGCAATTGCTCAACACTGACAATACAATACAACAGTAAATATTCACTTGGACCAATTAAAGCATTATAAATCAGTTTAAATGAACACCAGTGTATACAAGGGCCTCAAGCAGTGAATTTTTAGGGATGCGTCCCAAATGGCTCTATGGGCCCTGGTGAAAAATAGTGCACTAAATAAGGAATAGGCTGCCATTTGGGACATACACTAAGATACTGCAGTAGATAAATGATCAACCTCTTCCTTCTCTGCAGGCACATTGCATGAGTGATGTTGATTAATTCACTCATTAAAGTTGCATCATTATATCCTCTGTGGGGCCACAACAAATGTATATCGCTGAATCAGTTTCAATTTGCAATTTGATCCTCATTAAGCTGGATGTGGAGCTTGTACAGTCTTTAAATGCATCCTTAAAGCAGATGTGTGCATTGGGTGAGTGGGAGTGTTTGGAAAATGTGTATGAACATAGATATGGTAATGTGATTAATTAAAGGATCATGTTCTATCATATGATTTGATTATGCTGCTCATTTCAGTGATATGGGTTTCAATTTCAACCATAGATGTGTTTTTAGAATATCAGATCATTATAGTACATCATATAAATGCAAATACATTAAAACATAATATGCAATTAGGAGTTTATGCAGATATGTAAACATAGTACTTTCTTGTGACAATTTTAAGAGATCGTTTTTTGATGTGTCTGGTTAATCCAATTATTTGTTTATGTATTGTTCCTTCACTGTAAATAGATACATGTTGGAGAAGAACACAGCACTAAGTGATGCGCTGATATATAGGAATATACCTTGGAGAGACATCAGAACCCTACAAATCAACAACTTTGATATGACAATCCCTTTATCATGATAATTCTATCATCTTGACCATCATCTTCATAATCAGGTTAAAGCAAAAGACTGAAACTTAAGTTGATCTCAGATCGATTTTCTGAGGCCAAGTTAACCTCCCGTTTCATGTAAGAAGGTCATGACCATCATTCTTTTAGGGAAAGAGGATCATTTTATACATGTATTAAACTGCGAGTTTAACCAATTCATTCCCCTTGCATATGGGGTCCGGGGAGGAGTAAGAAGCTCAGTTCTGGTGACTTTTTAAGGACATTCTTCTCCAAAATGTATGAAACTAAAATGATGCTGACACCAGAACTGCTGACACCATCTAAAATTTGTCCACCTCCAGAAGTTGTCCACCTCCAGTTATTTTAACATATTGGACCATGCATTTATCCTGTGCATGATATATATGATGGTTCCCCAACTGGAATTTTCATTGTTGGGCGTAAAAACACCAGGAAATCATCTCCAAGTGATTTTAATTTAAGAAATCTGTTCCCAAGTATTCTCACACATACAGTAATAGAGAGACACGTGGTCATATGCAAATGTACGTTTTGAAATGATTATGTTTTAGTCAAACATATGTTTGGGCTTCTTGCGGTCAATTTGCATTCTAATTATTTTCAATTTGCATACAAATTATTTGTAATTACGTTCCGGCCCTCTGATCTTCCGCTCAAGAAAGAAATCGTCTGAATTTAGTTGATGATCCCTGGTCTATATTATGTGCTATTAGCAATAATCATTATTACCTGTAGCCCAACTGATTCAACATCGTGACTATACAAGTTACATAGGCTGAAGCATGGGGTTTGTAGTGGCAGCATAGCCTAGTGGTTAGAGCGTTGGACTAGTAACCGGAAGGTTGCAAGTTCAAACCCCCGAGCTGACAAGGTACAAATCTGTTGTTCTGCCCAAGAATAGGCAGTTATTTTCAGTTGTCATTGAAAATAAGAATTTGTTCTTAACTGACTTGCCTAGTTAAATAAAGGTTAAAAAAATAAAAGTATTTACCCCATTGGACACAATAAGTTGTGTCCAATGGGGTTTTATTATAAATTATTATATTTTATTATAAATATGAATATATTGTTTATTATTATTAACACAAAGTATCATTTGGTTTCTATTACAAAGTATGTCATTGCTCCTTTCAGAGCTCTTTTGCGCAGCTGTTTCTAAACCAAGGTTTAAGACTTTGTAAGACTGAATTCGTAAAATGATGCCAGACGCACAATTGAAGTTGAGAAATAAATATGGTAGCAATGTAAACCCTCTTCATAACAAGTTGCTCTCGCAACTTGAATGCACTTCGAGAGGAATATTTTTCCCACACAGAACAAACAACAACAAGCCAACTAAGTAAATAGGTAAACTAACAACAACCTTACATGGCAAAAATAGTAGCACTGGAAAATTACACCCCCTACTCTGATGTCAAAACAAAACTCTTCAGAATCCATATCACGATGGAGTTGCAGTAACGGATAACTCCCCATCACCACTGTCATCGTAATAAAAGTTATAGTTGTTATCGTCATCATGAATCATGGAATAAAGGCACAGTTACAGGTAACATATGTTAGCTGTTGACATGTGCTACAGGTATGGCTTTTAGCTGTAGAGTGTGAGACATGGCCAGGGATAAACACAATTAATAGAACAGGTGCACAGCTGTGTGAGGTGATTGTGAATCAGCTCTGGAATGAGAAGCTTGCCAATCTACTGATCCAATTAAATGGGAAGGGTCACCATATGGTTCCTTTGCTCTGGTCCATGTGTGCAATTAGACACAATGTGCTACATTTTGTTAAGGCTTCTGAATGGAGACTGTACCTCAATTTCTAGACTTGCCTTTTGTCTCTGTTTTTCCACCCTATTTTCCTACTCTGTCTTGATGTAATTCTGTCTGCAATGTAATCAGTTGCTAGGTCATTTGTTGAGCTACTGTATGTGATATGTAATTTGTCAAATCATGATTTCATGCAATCATACCAGGTTAACATATAAAGATTCTCTCAAGATTCTCATTGTAGAAATAAACATGATATGTTTAGATTCTCAGCATAGTCAATGTGCATTTTTATCGCCTGCATAATATCGACCGCTGAGGTGTAAGGGAATTGTGAATTTATTTTACAGGGTTCCGTCTGGAGCTGACCTTGCCAATAGATTTTGATGAGACCACTGCGCATCCACTTCTGCTGATCCTGTACGTATCCTTCCCCTCTACCAATTCTGCATCCTTATCTTGGAGTGTACTGTATGTCATTTCCTAAACCCTTATCTTTTTCAGTCCTTAGCTTCCGATTGAATATTGTATGAGAGCAATATTGGAACCAAAGTTTCGCATCAACATTTCTCCTGAGATGATTGGGGGATCAAGATAAAGATTATTGTCATTTCTTATATCTCTTCAGGGATTTAGAAAATAAGTGTAGTGTGCTTATCCAAATAGTGATTTCCTAAAAGCTCTTATTTCTTTATCTGAGATATGGAATGAATGGTGTCTTCAAGTACTGTTGGAAATTCGGGAAATCAGACATTCCAACTTGGAAATAACCACTTTAAAGATGCTCCAAAGTTGGAAACTTTGCCCAGAATTTGTTAACCAAATTTATGATGTGAGATGTTTTATCACTGACCTTTCACTTTTTCAACCACAGGTTGATAAAATGAAGCCATTTACAACGTTAAAAATGTGAATAATGGAGCTAGTTTGACCATATTGTGAATGTTAGCAACCTAACTAACTCGTTATTAGCTAGCTTAGTTAGCTAGCTGATGTGTCAGTGGTTGAAGCATTCAAAAACACTTGAACAGACTCATGTTATGTTTACAAATAGACCAACTAGGAAATACGAGATTCCAAGGATCATTTGAACACATAGAGAAGTCACTCATTTTAAAGCTTGTTGGTAAATTCAGTTTGACCAATTTTGATGGTGTTCCACAGTGACAGTGCACCTGGTAGCCATGCAGTGAGTGACCAGTTTGTTCTGGACTGGTCAGCTCAGATAACGTGATTGTGGCTCATCTGGATGGCAGGGGGAGTAGGTTCCTGGGCCAGAGTGTTCTACATGAAGTCCATCAGTGTTTGGGAACTGTGGAGGTGCAGGACCAGATCACAGCAGTAGAGTATGTACTGGATCATGATCTGAAAGCTTTCACATGGGACTTAGTAGATACTTAGAAAGCAATTGATTTGTGGGGAGCTGTTTCAATTGCATTTCAGAAATCTTTGACTTATACCCTCATATTTTATTAGGTACCTGACCAAGCTGCCATATGTAGATAAAAACAAGGTGGCAGTTTATGGAAAGGTAAAGAAGTGTAATTTATTATATTTGAAGATATATATTTTGCTATAACCTTTCAAATGGTGTTGTCTTTAGTATTCTTACTTACATAGGTTTCTACCAACATCCGACATTGAATGTCCCTTATGTTTTTCTGTTTTCCCCAGGCTTATGGGGACTTCCTGAGCTCTCTTCTTCTCTCCTCTGGCTCCATGTTCAAGTGTAGGGTTGCGGTTGCTCCTGTGACAGACTGGAGACTCTACGGTAATTTACCAGTCTAAGATAAATCCTTTCAGAGACCATTCATTTAATACAGATTGTCAGGTCCCGCTCAATAGGGCTGAGGAGTTATGCTGATGGCCATTTACTTAATACATCAGGGTCTGTCAAATAGGGCAGGCAGATGTGACAATCATCCATTGACTTGGAATGTCCGGCCCCATCCAATAAGGCTGATGTATGTTGTTGACTATACCATTCATGTTAATGGTTAGACCAGCATGCACTATTACTCTATAGATATATGGCAGGCACTTTGTCCTCCATATGGGAGGAAATAGTGTTTCCTACTACTTTAGAGTTTCCTACTATCTTCATCACACAGTGGCATAAAGCTCATTTGATAGTACAGGGAATGCAGAGGTAATCATAAGGAAAAAATATACCTGATTTCTGTCTATTCAATTACTGGAATCTTTTTCCTCATTTTTCATTTCACCTGCATATTGGATATTTCCTTGATGGTATCAATCTCATATTTCCTACCTGTCATTTTTCAAAGACTTAAGATGTTTTTCTACAGGTTAGGCCTTCACTGAGCCATACTTTGGATTCCCAGTCAAGGATGAGCATAAATACCAAGTATGATTGACTTTAATACCAAGTATGATTGACTTTCCATGGTCTTTATGAAGAATATTGAGAGGTGGTGAAGGTGGAAGCACTTAGAAAATTCTAAATTTAATCTTGGCATAGCAACTGATCCAATAAACACCTGTTACAGTGCAATAGCCTCCTATATATAGATTTTTCTCTCATGGCAAGACCCCTGTTAAAGTACAGCAATCTGTGCTTGAATGCATTTCTCTGTGAAATCTTTGAGAAAACAGCAGTGAACAAAAATATAAACATAACATGTAAAGTGTTGGTCCCATGTTTCATGAGCTGAAATAAAAGATCCCAGAAATGTTCCATATGAACAAAATGCATATTTCCATGTGCACAAAAGTGCACCTTGTGCTGGGGACAATAAAAGGCCACTCTAAAATGTGCAGTTTTGTCACACAAGCTTTGGATAAGGAACACATTTGCATTTTATCGATGGCAATTGGAATTTACAGAGATACCATGACGAGATACTGATGCCCATTGCCGTGCAATTCATCTGCCAGCATCCCCTTATGTTTCAGCATGATAATGCACAGCCCCATATTGTAAAGATCTGTACACAATTCCTGGAAGCTATATATTTTCCAGTTCTTCCATGGCCTACATACGCAAACATTTCAACCATTGAGCATGTTTGGGATCCTCTGGATCGACGTATACGACAGCTTGTTCCAATTCCCGCAAATATCCAGCAACTTCGCACAGCCCTTGAAGAGGAGTGGACAACATTCCACAGGCCTCAATCAACAGCCCGATCAACTCTATGCGAAGGAGATGTGTTGCACTGCATGAGGCAAATGGTGGTCACACCAGATACTGATTTTTGGTTTTATGATCCTACCTTTATTTTTAAGGTACAGTATCTGTGACCATATGAACTGTAACTCAGTTAAATCTTTTAAATTCTTTCGTTGCATTTATTTTTGTTCAATATAGTTGTTATTTATGCTTTCAGTTTCTCTCAGTTATATAGAAATGGCATTGTGTCTCTAACAGCTCTCCAGACTGTTGACTAACATCACAGGCACAAGTCATCTGAAGTTTCTCATCATCCATGGAACAGCAGATGGTGAGTTCTACTTCTTCTAGTAGCTATTCTGGACAGTGGTTGCAAGCCATTGTTGGACTTCAAGGTGGAGCTCTTTGTAAGATTAATAAAAAAGATGGGAAACAATCAGTCATCTAATGAGTGTTTAATCTGTCAGACAGTTTGTAGGACAAACAATGGGCTTACTGTAGTAGTGTGTTCAGTAGAACTGATTGTTAGGCTAAGTGGTGATTCAAAGATAGATGTGTCAGACTATTGTCTATGAAATGTGTACGGTATGAATGTCAGATACTAACAAAATCGAACTGAGCAGCACAAGTTACAATTCCAGTGTGCAAAATTGCCTACAATACTAATGTTGGATGAAATTGCTTGTCGAGCAAGGACACCAACACTTCACTTACTATTTCTCTTTAAGCCACTGTTCATTTTCAGCATTCTGCAGAGCTGGTGAAACTGCTGTCAATATCAAATGTAAACTACACTCTGCAGGTGACCAGTTACATTCTCCGTTCATATACCAAGTGTAATTTTGAAAGGAGACCTTAGAGATACATTTATAATTCAAGCTAGCCTCCTCCCTTGGTGTTGAATCATTTATCATTTCAAGTTTGAAAATGATTACCTGCTGTGTTGTGCCAAACCTGACTTGAGGAAAATCTGTCCGATATATAAAAAAGGCCTACCTTTCAAAAGTAACTGGGAGAGGGAGAATTCAATAAAGTAATAGTGGAGTGATAATGGGAAGAGGTCAAATAGAAGTATTTTCATCTAAGTCGTAATAATATGAGATGTAGGGTGGGGGGACAACACTAAATCAAATCAAATTTTATTCGTCACATACACATGGTTAGCAGATGTTAATGCGAGTGTAGCGAAATGCTTGTGCTTCTAGTTCCGACAATGCAGTAATAACCAACGAGTAATCTAGCTAACAATTCCAAAACTACTACCTTATACACACAAGTGTAAAGGGATAAAGAATACGTACATAAAGATATATGAATGAGTGATGGTACAGAGCGGCATAGGCAAGATGCAGTAGATGGTATCGAGTACAGTATATACATATGAGATGAGTATGTAAACAAAGTGGCATAGTTTAAAGTGGCTAGTGATACATGTATTACATAAAGATGCAGTAGATGATATAGAGTACAGTATATATGTATACATATGAGATAAATAATGTGGGGTATGTAAACATTATATTAAGTAGCATTGTTTAAAGTGGCTAGTATATTTTACATCAATTCCCATCAATTCCCATTATTAAGGTGGCTGGGGTTGAGTCAGCGTGTTGGCAGCAGCCACTCAATGTTAGTGGTGGCTGTTTAACAGTTTGATGGCCTTGAGATAGAAGCTGTTTTTCAGTCTCTCGGTCCCAGCTTTGATGCACCTGTACTGACCTTGCCTTCTGCATGATAGCGGGGTGAACAGGCAGTGGCTCGGGTGGTTGTTGTACTTGATGATCTTTATGGCCTTCCTGTGACATCGGGTGGTGTAGGTGTCCACTAGGGTGTTAGGGGACAACATTAAACGTTGGTTCTGGTGTTCTACTTTGTGTTCATGAGAAGCTTCTCATGAACACAACACTTTATTTAATGAGGATAGGACTTACCATTGCTGAGATATCGTATTGTCGAGTTATCGGAAAAGGTCAAAAGGGTCGCTCGCGGACAGGTCAATGTTAATCCCTAGTCAATTCAACACGTTCTGTCCAATATCTCAAGTTAGGGTGGTCATATTGTTTTGACATTTTCTGGGTTGATGTAGAACACAGAGACAATTCAAATAAAATACAAAATTGTTACATTGAAATGCTATATTATGAAAATTGGGCACTTAATATGCAAGTAATTAGGAATACATAATTACAGTAATTTATGCCTAATAATAAAAGGTAGGGGGTCATATTATTAACAAATCTTCATGCTTTATGCAAAACTGAGAGTTTGTAACAATTTGAAACAATTCATGAAATTAGAATACACCTTTATGAAAATGTGATACCTAATACTCACACACACACCCCCACCAACACACACAGCCTAACACAGACACACTTGTCAGTACCCCCACCACATCACACATAGCTAACACAGACACAGCCAGCCTAACACAGACACAGACACACACAGCCTAACAGACACCCTTCTCAGTACCCCCACCACATCACACATAGCTAACACAGACACACACAGCCTAACACAGACACCCTTCTCACTACCCCCACCACATCACACATAGCTAACACAGACACACCCAGCCTAGCACAGACACACACAACCTAACACAGATGCACACTTCTCACGAAATCTGAACTGTAACACAGAAGGCTACCAATCTAATAACATAGCTTACATCTAAAGTAGGTTTACACTTGAGTTGGGTTACATTGTAATGTTATTTTTGGTGTTGATGAGTTACTCTGGTGACGGGAGGATAAACTGCAGCAAATAATTTGCCTAGGCACAGTAGAGAAGGTGTGAGCCTCCCGCTAGCCAGCTGTACAGAAAGATAGATGGGACACATTTTCAATTCACTGGTATTTAGCTATGTTTTTTTTAATCAATTGTAGGGTTTTAGCCACTGAATTCTATTAGTATATAGTTGAAAGAATAAAAACATCAATCACAAAATTTGCAGCTGGTGCACAATACAGCCAACCCCGCGCAGGGCTGCCTCTCACCAAGCTCGTTGCCTCAGTGAACGGCATCAGGCACTCGCACACAGCTATCAAGCTAGCACTTGTCATGGAAATGGGGTGGTGAAATGTGAATTTGGACCAATCCCTGACAACCTATACATCAAAACGTAGCTACAAAGCTCTACTTTGTAACCTGTTAGGTTTTGTTTGTGTCTCTGAAAACATCCGAATGACGGAAGCGAAGGAATAACGTTTTACCTAATATTTTATTCAAGAGATGTCAGATGATCATGAAACACTCTCAGGACTTTCCCATACTTCTTGGCAATACAATCTCACATCGATCTTACTCTGGTAGGTTAAGGAATACCTATAGCAAAGAGCCAATATAAACGCACCGATTTTGCAGGTTTCACAAAAAGAGCTATCCCACAGATTTGCTTTACATTTGGGCTCATATCACATAAATATCATAACTGCCACATGTTTTCAAAGGATTTATGTATTTTGATGACCACATTATTGAAGTTTAATGCATTTTAAAATGTATATTCTCGCATCGTGTCCATTGTTTATCGCGTCACCTAACACCCTAGTAAAGCTGCTCTGCTATAGAATTCAATATAACCATAATGAACAATTATTTATCTATTCCCTAGATCTTCCCAGACGAAGGCCACAACATTGACTCTGTGAAGAGTCGACAGTACATGCTGAACTCTGTCATGACCTTCGTCAGGGAATGCTTCCTAGAGGAAATCCCTGAAGCTCCTCCTGTGTCTGAGGACGACTAGCATGACCATAACTCTGTTTTGTAGCACATGTTGCTCCTGGAAACAAACCTGCTTGTCTGAGGAGCCACCAGTGAGAAGTGGTGAGATACAGTGAGATGATGGAGGAGAGAGGAGTCGGACAATGTTGCTGCGCTCTATGATGGGTGATGATAGACCGAGATGAGATTGAAGATGGATTTTTCCTGTACAGTGATGTGTAATTTTTCTTAATTGCTATGATCAAACAACAGTGTATCGAGGAACACTTAGGGTGTTATTTCTACTTTCTACTTTTAAATTTGGACAAAACAGAGATCTAGGTCCCAAGAAACAAAGAAACAAAGAGATCTTCTGTTGAATCTGACAATTACTCTTAATGGTTGTACAGTCGTCTCAAATAAAACTGTGAAGGACCTCGGCATTACTCTGATCCCTGATCACTCTTTTGACAAACATATCAAAACTGTTTCAAGGACAGCTTTTTTTCCATCTACGTAACATTGCAAAAATCAGAAACTTTCTGTCCAAAACTGATGCAGAAAAATGAATCCATGCTTTTGTTACTTCTAGGTTAGACTACTGCAATGCTCTACTTTCCGGCTACCTGGATAAAGCACAAAATAAACTTCAGTTAGTGCTAAATACGGCTGCTAGAATCCTGACTAGAACCAAAAAATTTGATCATATTACTCCAGTGCTAGCCTCCCTACACTGGCTTCCTGTCAAGGCAAGGGCTGATTTCAAGGTTTTACTGCTAACCTACAAAGCATTACATGGGCTTGCTCCTACCTATCTCTCTAATTTGGTCCTGCCGTACATACGTACACTACGGTCACAAGACGCAGGCCTCCTAATTGTCCCTAGAATTTCTAAGCAAACAGCTGGAGGCAGGGCTTTCTCCTATAGAGCTCAAGTTTTATGGAATGGTCTGCCTACCCATGTGAGAGACGCAAACTCGGTCTCAACCTTTAAGTCTTTACTGAAGACTCATCTCTTCAGTGGGTCATATGATTGAGTGTAGTCTGGCCCAGGAGTGTGAAGGTGAACGGAAAGGCTTTGGAGCAACGAACAGCCCTTGCTGTGTTTTGGCAAAGTGGGTGGGGTTATATCCTTCCTGTTTGGCCCTGTCTGGGGGTATCATCGGATGGGGCCACAGTGTCTCCTGACCCCTCCTGTCTCAGCCTCCAGTATTTATGCTGCAGTAGTTTATGTGTCGGGGGGCTAGTGTCAGTTTGTTATATCTGGAGTACTTCTCCTGTCTTATCCGGTGTCCTGTGTGAATTTAAGTATGCTCTCTCTAATTGTTTTAGGCTGGGTTTCTGTACAGCACTTCGAGATATCAGCTGATGTACGAAGGGCTATATAAATACATTTGATTTGTTATTAAGGTCTACCAGTGTGCTCCCAATATCAAAAGCATACTGTAGCATGCTAGCGTTTCAGTACCATGGTGAAACGACAATAAATACAACTGTATTGGTCGCGTACACATGTTTTGCTGATGTTAGCGCAGGTACAGCGAAATGCTTATGCTTCTCGCTCCAACAGTGCAGTAATACCGAACAATATACACAAATCCCCAAAATAAACATTTTGAAATTATAAGGGATTAGATTAAACTTGTTTGGATTAGCTCTTTGTATGGGAGGTACAGTGGGGCAAAAAAGTATTTAGACAGCCACCAATTGTGCAAGTTCTCCCACTTAAAAAGATGAGAGAGGCCTGTAATTTTCATCATAGGTACACTTCAACTATGACAGACAAAATGAGAAAAGAAAATCCAGAAAATCACATTTTAGGATTTATTAATGAATTTATTGCAAATTATGGTGGAAAATAAGTATTTGGTCACCAACAAACAAGCAAGATTTCTGGCTCTCACAGACCTGTAACTTCTTCTTTAAGAGGCTCCTCTCTCCTCCACTTGTTACCTGTATTAATGGCACCTGTTTGAACTTGTTATCAGTATAAAAGACACCTGTCCACAACCTCAAACAGTCACACTCCAAACTCCACTATGGCCAAGACCAAAGAGCTGTCAAAGGACACCAGACACAAAATTGTAGACCTGCACCAGGCTGGGAAGACTGAATCTGCAATAGGTAAGCAGCTTGGTTTGAAGGAATCAACTGTGGGGGCAATTATTAGGAAATGGAAGACATACAAGACCACTGATAATCTCCCTCGATTTGGGGCTCCACGCCTGATCTCACCCCGTGGGGTCAAAATGATCACAAGAACGGTGAGCAACAATCTCAGAACTAAACGGGGGGACCTAGTGAATGACCTGCAGAGAGCTGGGACCAAAGTAACAAAGCCTACCATCAGTAACACACTACGCCGCCAGGGACTCCAATCCTGCAGTGCCAGACGTGTCCCCCTGCTTAAGCCAGTACATGTCCAGGCCCGTCTGAAGTTTGCTAGAGAGCATTTGGATGATCCAGAAGAAGATTGGGAGAATGTCATATGGTCAGATGAAACCAAAATATAACTTTTTGGAGGACAAAGAATGCTGAGTTGCATCCAAAGAACACCATACCTACTGTGAAGCATGGGGGTGGAAACATCATGCCTTGGGGCTGTTTTACTGCAAAGGGACCAGGACGACTGATCCGTGTAAAGGGAAGAATGAATGGGGCCATGTATCGTGAGATTTTGAGTGAAAACCTCCTTCCATCAGCAAGGGCATAGAAGATGAAACATGGCTGGGTCTTTCAGCATGACAATGATCCCAAACACACCACCCGGGCAATGAAGGAGTGGCTTCGTAAGAAGCATTTCAAGGTCCTGGAGTGGCCTAGCCAGTCTCCCCCTCAACCCCATAGAAAATCTTTGGAAGGAGTTGAAAGTCCGTGTTGCCCAGCAACAACCCCAAAACATCACTGCTCTAGAGGAGATCTGCATGGAGGAATGGGCCAAAATACCAGCAACAGTGTGTGAAAATCTTGTGAAGACTTACAGAAAACAGTTGACCTCTGTCATTGCCAACAAAGGGTATTGAGATAAACTTTTGTTATTGACCAAATACTTATTTTCCACTATAATTTGCAAATAAATTCATAAAAAAATCCTGCAATGTGATTTTCTAGATTTTTTTTTCTCATTTTGTCTGTCATAGTTGAAGTGTACCTATGATGAAAATTACAGGCCTCTCTCATCTTTTTAAGTGCGAGAACTTGCACAATTGGTAGCTGACTAAATACTTTTTTGCCCCACTGTATGTTGTCTTTACTGTTTAAGAGTGTGAAATAAAGATATGTATTTATTTTCTCTTTTGAAGAATATAGTTATTTTCAGACCTCTGTGATCTACTGTGCATTTGATTCCTAGATACCTATTCAACTTTCATAATATATGCCATTTAGCAGGCGCTTTTTCCAAAGCAATTTACAGTAGATCATGCATACATTTTGGTATGGGTGGCCCTAGTAGGAATCGAAACTACAAACCAATGTTCAAAGTGCCATGCTTTACCTAGCAACATGCATGCCCCTCCAACCTGAGGATCTGTCTTTTTCAGTCATTAATTTCCTGTTTTTGAGTGGTGAAAAAAATCCACTTTTCACTTCTCCCTGGATTTATTGCTTTAACAAGCAACACTCTTTCACTCTCTTGCTTGTGCCTGACGTTTTTTCCCGTTAACGTTACGTCCATGGAAAGTTCTGTCAAACACACCCCGGTTATGCCTGAAATGGGCTCAAAGGGATACATTGTCTTTATGTTTTTTTGTGGAATTGAAAGAAGTCATAACTTGCAACAGTTGAAATGTTATCATACACTACATGACGAAAAGTAAGTGGACACCTGTCGTCAAACATCTCATTCCAAAATCATGGGCATTAATGTGCAGTTGGTACCCCCCTTTGCCGCTATTACAGCCTCCACTATTCTGGGAAGGCATTCCACTAGATGTTGGAACATTTGCTGCAGGGACTTGCTTCCATTCAGCCACAAGAGCATTAGTGAGGTTGGGCACTGATGTTGGGCAATTAGGCCTGGCATGTAGTCGGTATTCCAATTCATCCCAAAGGTGTTCGATGGAGTTGAGGTCAGGGCTTTGTTCAGGCCAGTCAAGTTCTTCCACAACAATCTCAGCAAACCATTTCTGTATGGACCTCGCTTTGTGCATGGGGGCATTGTCATGCTGAAACAGGAAAGGGCCTCCCCACAAACTGTTGCCGCAAAGTTGGAAGGACAGAATTGTCTAAAATGTCATTGTAACGTTGTAACTGTAAACGCTGTAACGTTAAAGTTCCAGTGAAGGAAAATTAAGGGGCCTAACCCGAACCATGAAAAACAGCCCTGGAACATTATTCCTCCTCCACCAAACTTTACAGTTGCCACTATGCATTGGGACAGGTAGCGTTGTCCTGGCATTTGCCAAACCCAGATTCGGCCATCAAACTGTCAGATGGTGAAGCGTGATTCATCACTCCTGCCAACGCTTGGCATTGCTCATGGTGATCTTAAGTTTGTGTGGGGCTGCTCGGCCATCGAAACCCATTTCATGAAGCTCCAGACAAACAGTTATTGTGCTGGTGTTGCTTCCAGAGGCAGTTTCGAACTTGGTAGTGAGCGTTGCAACCGCTGACAGACAATTTTTACGCGCTTCAGCACTCGGCGGTCCCATTCTGTGAGCTTGTGTGGCCTACCACTTCGAGGCTGAGCCGTTGTTGCTCCTAGTAGTTTCCACTTCACAATAACATCACTTACCATTGACTGGGTCAATTTGACGAACTGACTATGAACCTATGATGGTGCCACTTTGAAAGTCACTGAGCTCTTCAGCTCTTCAGGAAGACCATTCTACTGCCAACGCTTGTGTCATGACATTGGCCTGGGGGGTAGGTTTATGACAGTCATAAATACCTCTTCCCCCCTTTTTCCTCTCTCTACCCTACTGAGATTATATTTGCACAACCCTTAGTTAACATAGAGATTCTGGGAATAACAGTAGGTGGGGGAAAATTAACTATATTCTGGTAATCCGGACAATTGAACATATGCGGTGGTACTTAATGAATATGATGTCAGTTCGGTTGTCATCTGAGACATTCTGTCACGCCTTGGTCTTAGTATTTTTGTGTTTTATTTAATTATTTGTTCAGGCCAGGGTGTGACATGGGTTTATTGTGTTGTCGTATTGGGGTTTTTGTAGGCATTGGGATTGTGGCTGATTAGGGGTGTGTCTAGCATAGGCTTGGCTGCCTGAGGCGGTTCTCAATCAGAGTCAGGTGATTCTCGTTGTCTCTGATTGGGAACCATATTTAGGTAGCCTGGGTTTTACTGTGTATTTTGTGGGTGAATGTTCATGTCTCTGTGTAGTGTTCACCAGATAGGCTGTAATTAGGTTTTCACGTTTCGTTTGTTGTTTTTTTTGTATTTATTTAGTTATTTCATGTATCGCTATTTTTTCATTAAAGAACATGAGTAACCACTATGCTGCATTTTGGTCCGACTCTCCTTCAACAGACGAACGCCGTTACACATTCTCATCAATGATAAGATGACAAACTCTACAGTGGAAAGTCTACACATCAGAGTTATCAGATTCACATGGAATTGTTGTTCAATTTAAATGTTTGAATATGAAATTATTTGTGATGGGATGAAATATGATTTTAGCATCTAAAATGAGAGATTTGGATTTTCATAAGATAGGGCTGCTCAATCAGTGGCCCGCCCTGTGAAGGGACATGGGCTATAAAACTTTTCAAACACGCCCCCTCTCCCTTCCTATATAAGCCCTTGACGACAACATAACTTCCTGTTCCGATTGATGTGAGGATGACGGTCCTATGTCAGAATGGTTCAAATAATAACTACAGAACGAAGCCAACATCAGCGTGAGCTTTGGTTGCAAATGGTATGAACTTTGAACTCTTACTCACTACAGAAGTGATACCTCCTAGCCGTTGAGTTAGCAACCGCAGCTGCAAACGCAGGTTAGGAAGGAACAGACAGAGTATTCCGTCTATCACACAACAACGTTACTACAACTTATCCAATTGACCACCAGAGACATTCTTCAAAGAACAAGAGGACTCGGTTTGGCAACACAGTCTTCCATCTACCACCAACCTACTGAAGTGCAGCTCAGAGTAAATATTTATTGCATTTTCCTTTTCCAAATGGGCGGTAATTTAGAATGCATAAGATACTGTATTTACGATAGCACAGCTTCTTCTTTGTTCCTCAGTCTCCCGCTCTTTCACTGAACCCAGCCCCTTTTCCTTTGTGTAACAAGCTGTCATATCTGTTCCACCCGCTATGGACGTTTCCCTTTATGACGTAATTTATAATCAAGTTATGATTTAATTATGTGTATGTGTAATTCTTTGTGATTAGTTAGGTATTTAGTAAATAAATAATTAAACCCAATTTTGTATCGCTGATTCAACTTGTTAGCCAGGGTGGGTGTAGATAAAACAATTTACAACTTTCAGATGAGACTGAATTGAGGTGACGATTGATATTGACTGCTATGAATGTAAAATATTACTAGGTCTTTAAGAGTTTATTCAGAAGAAAACAGCTCTATAAATATTATTTTGTGGTGCCCGACTCTCTAGTTAATTACATTTACATGATTAGCTCAATCAGGTGATATTAATTACGGATAAATTATTTTCCAGAATAGCATGCCATATCTCTTAATCCGGCATAGCCAAAGACACGACACTTGTCTATGGAGATTGCATGGCTGTGCTCGATTTTGTACACCTGTCAGCAACGGCTGTGGCTGAAATCCACTCATTTGAAGCGGTTTCTACATACTTTTGCATATATAGTGTATTAGATGTGCTGAAATGAAAGCAACTTCCAAAAATGAACTTGCATTATAGTGATATTGTCTGATCTCGCAAGCAATGTGATGTATGTATAGATAAGTATGTGTAATCTAAAGCTAAGCTTGTTGATTTTTAATTAGAGGGTTTTCCTGCTATTGACACACAACAACAGTAAGTAATGAGGCAGTCTAGATAGTTGAGGTGAGTGCAGTTAGGCCTAGACAGAAGACGTTTTTGCCCACCCCTTTATGCTAATGTCTTCATATATGCAAATACACCCTGTGTATTTATATAAATGAGCCATATACAATTTTCTTCATTTGAAAACAAAATATAAAATACCTGATAGCATTAGGGAATGTACACTGAGCATACCAAACACCTTCTCTTTCCATAACAGACTGACCAGGTGAATCCAGGTGAAAGATATGATCCTTTATTGATGTCACCTATTAAATCCACTTAATCAGTGTAGATGGAGAGGAGACAGATTAAAGAAGGATTTTAAACCTTGAGACATGGATTGCGTATGTGTACCATTCAGAGGGTGGATGGGCAAGACAAAACATGTAAATGTAAATGTAAACATGTAAATGCCTTTTGAACGGAGTATGGTAGTAGGTGCCAGGCGCACCGGTTTGAGTGTGTCAAGAATTGCAACGCTGCTGGGTTTTTCATGCTCAACAGTGTCCCGTGTGTATTAAGAATGGTCCACCACCAAAGAACATCCAGCCAACTTGACACAACTGTGGGAAGCATTGGAGTTGTCATGGGCAAGCATCCCTGTGGAGCGCTTTCGACACTTTGTCGTCCTTGCCCCGACGAATTGAGGCTGTTCTGAGGGCAAAAGAGTGTGCAACTCAATATTAGGAAGATTTGCCTAATGTTTTGAACAGTCACTGTATATATAAGTGCGTTCTAAGAAAAAACGAACTCCATTATTTATCCGTGCCAGTAAACAATTGCATGAGCTATAATTCAGTCAATAACTGAAAAACATAATCTATTGTCCAACTGTTGCATTTATTAGATTTGTTTTTTAAACCTTTTCACAATTTTGATGACCGTTGCTACTTTACCAACTGAGCCTCTATTGTATATACCTCCTTTCATTTCCTAGTACAGGGGTTATTACCTCATTCCAGTCATCACTACGAAACAAAGAAATTGAAATTGCACTAGCAAACTCAATCATATTTCCACAATAGAAAAGAATTACAGATCATTAATAATGATGGCATTGTAGGGTGGAATCATAACTTGATATCCATGCACGTAATTTCCATTTTAATTAAGTGTTATGAAAACAGAATAATGTTTAGAATGGTTAATTGGTTAACGGTATGATTGAATTCATTGTAACATAAATTAATTGATGAATATGATTTATATACAGTATGACATTCTGATCACTCTTCACCAGTTAATAACCTATAGGATGCACAAAGTCTGGGGTAGGCCTACAACTAGATGAGCATGACCTGTATGACAGCACAATGGTAGAACAGGTACATCCAGGAAGCAATTAAAATGGTGAAGCAATAAGATAATTCTTTAGATTCCTGTCTGTGACTTTTGCCTCTGGATATTTCTTTGTCTGTGATCACACACAGGTTTGCAAAAGTTCCTGTTACTTTCCCAAAATACCCAGGTTTTCGAGAACCTGGTTGGAAGGTTCCTAGAATCAGGAGGGAATAAGCAGAGAATCCAAAATGGAAATCCTGGGAATTTGGGTAAAGTTACACATTTTGCAATCCTAATCTAGCCTTTGTGTTGTCATCTGGCAACCATTTCATTAGTCGTCAGACACTCAAGTCAGATACTGACACCACTCCACCTGACCTCAGTCCTTCAGTCCACAAAGGTCCATGCTATACTGAAGTACACAAAGATCCTATCAAATGTCAATTTCTTTAGTTACTTAGCAGTACCACTTGCTTGACCCCCATGTCTCTTATATAGTAGAAGTTATGATAATATTTTGGTTGAAGAGTATGGGAGAAATGAAAAGATATATGGCTTTCAAATAATGTAAATAAAGGGTCAGGGTGGACAGTAGGGCCAGGATTTATAGGGCAGTACACTACAGAGCCAAAAATGTGCCTGTTAAAGGCTATTTCCCTGTCGCTTGCAGAAATAACATTCATTGTAAACGTTAGGGCTGGGTTCAATCTGTAACGTAAAGAGCCGCAGTAAAATGTTAAGGTAACTTCCGATTTAGCTGACACGTAGCGTTTACCGTAAATGCAGTCTCGGCGAATGCGGGCACATTGCCTTTAATTTTCAGTCGAACTATAACGTGACTCTTCCTCGATACTTCAGTGATACTGATTGAATCCAGCCCTAAATCCCGGCCTAAATTTATGAATCCTATACAAAACACACAACTTTTGGTCAACATGTATATCCCTGAATATATTGTGTACAATTCTAATCTTATTATGGTGCAGCTTTACTAATTGTTGGTCATGTATATCAGTGGTTCCCAAACTTTTTATAGTCCCGTACCCCTTCAAACGTTCAACCTGCGTACCCCCTCTAGCACTAGGGTCAGCGCACTCTCAAATGTTTTTTTTCTCTATCATTGTAAGTCTGCCACACACACTATACAATACAGCACGATTTTCAAGGCAGGATACTCTGAGCGTATTCTAAATCCAGAAATCGGGCAGTGGCTTCTAATTAAATGACATGTTCACATTTCGATGAGTCTCTCTTGTTCAGATATTGGTAAGTGGACTGGAGGCAGGGCATGAAAGGGATAACGAATCCAGTTGTTTGTGTCATCCATTTTGGGAAAGTATCTGCGTAATTGCGCACCTAACTCACTCAGGTGCTTCGCTATATCACATTTGACGTTGCCCGTAAGCTTGAGTTCATTTGCACACAAAAAAATCATACAATGATAGTAAGACCTATGTGTTGTACTTGTTAATGTAGACAGAGAAGAGCTCCAACTTCTTAATCATAGCCTCAATTTTGTCCCGTACATTGAATATTGTTGCAGAGAGTCCCTGTAATCCTAGATTCAGATCATTCAGGCGTGAAAAAACATCACCCAGATAGGCCAGTCGTGTGAGAAACTCGTCATCATGCAAGCTGTCAGATGAGTGAAAATGATTGTCAGGAAAGAAAACTTTAAGCTCGTCTCTCATTTAAAAAAAAACATGCCAATACTTTGCCTCTTGATAACCAGTGCAATTCTGTATGTTGTAAAAGTGTTAAGTGGTCGCTGCTCCATATCATTGCATAGTGCAGAACATACACGAGAGTTCAGGGGTCTTGCTTTAACAATGTTAACCATTTTCACTGTAGTGTCCAAAATGTCTTTCAAGCTGTCAGGCATTCCTTTGGCAGCAAGATTCTCTCGGTGGATGCTACAGTGTACCCAAGTGGCATTGGGAGCAACTGCTTGCATGCGCGTTGCCACTCCACTATGTCTCCCTGTCATGGCTTTTGCACCATCAGTATAGATACCAACATGAGCAGCAGCTACGTTTGGCTACATACGGACCGTTATTGGAATTCCCATAAGAGGGTAATGGTTAATGTGAGTGGATGTTAATTATTTGACTGTGCTACTTGTATTTGACATTGTGTTGTTTCACTGAACACTGGCAGTGAAACGAGGCTACTCAGGCAAGAAAAAAAACTCACCCAAATGTATAGCCCCGTTGGAAAATATAAATGGACTGTTTGAAAATGTTTGGGAATATCTGATGTATATTAATACCTGCATCAAATGAATTACACACAAACGGTCCCATACACCATACAGTCAATGCCTTTAGTGTATTGCATTTGTATATATGTCCAAATGTTGTACAATAAAATGTATCTATTATATCTGGAATCTGGCTACCTTGCGCCCCAATGTGTTTGTTCCTAAGAAACTATTGTCACGCTGGTATAAGGGATCGGGAGAAAGGCGCAGGATTGCGTAATAGGGTTTTTTATTTACCCAATTTACAGCGCGTCATGGAAAGGCACGAGGATGAAGAACAAACAAAGACGTATACAAAACACAGGGTTGAAACCCAAACAAAAGAGCGAGGAGTATCTTGAAATAATACACGGGGTGCACAATGATACCACACGGGACGAAACCCATAATCATCTGCACAATACAAGTGTCAGGAAAGCCAAAACAACACAGCACAGGTACTCACAACTGACATTGTAACAATAATCGACAGGACAGTGGTGAACAAAGGGCACACTTATACAATTACTAATCAATGGGAATGGGGACCAGGTGTGTGTAATGACAGTTCCGGAGGGGTCCGTGACAACTATACAGTAGAGAAACACCATTCTTGGGAAAAACATCAACTGATCAACTGAAAAATACTTCAAACTACTATGAAGTGCCACAACATTCCACAAAATAAGTCAATCAGACACCACAAAGCACTGAATATCACTGCATGTGATGCTAAATGTAATTCACTCCGAGATGCTGTTGGATGGTGTTTTTCAATTAGATATCAAGATCTTTTTATTGCCAGAGGTGGCATCACAGGTCCTAGAGTGGTGTGAGAAAAAAATATCTGGGGTCCTTAGTTATTCCTGATCTGGTAACCTAACCAGGTAATACTCCGGACCTTAATACGGTATGACAGGATTAGTCTGTTGTATGGGTTATGATGGGAGCAGAGTTTTTCTAATCAGGTTATATGGTCATAAGTCCTGGAAAAAGTCCTGGCCTTGGGGAGGATGAAAACCCTGTCAAACTACAGAAACCTGCAGTACATATATATATATATATATATATATATATATATATATATATATATATATATATATATATATATATATATATATATATATATTTAAGAAGGACTATGGAGGTTTCCTATACACAGACACAGAGAAAGCAACATGATTGGACCATAAAACTCACAGGGCTGAGCTTTCCTTACGCAGGTTTCCAATGTGTAGTCCTGCCCTATGCAACTGTAGTCCTAATTGAAAATGTATTCACAGTCTATGTCAGCGATTGTGTTTATTGACTAATTCCAGTTAATCATTTTGGGATTGAATAAGTATACATACTCTAGTCAGCCCAAGTCTGAATATAAACCAAATTTGATCCCATTCACATTCTCACAAACAAAATGGGCTATGAATACACAACATTACCGCTTCGTTTACCCTGGCCAGAGGGACAGGGTGCATAGTAGGATAGACTAAGCAGCTGTTGTTGTTAGTAGCCTGCAGTTGATCAGACTGAACATCTTTCTTGTTTCCATGCAATACAGCAGTGGTTCACAAACTTTTTATAGTCCCGTACTCCTTTAAACATTCAACCTCCAGCTGCGTACCCCCTCTAGCACCAGGGTCAGCGCACTCTCAAATGTTGTTTTTTTGCCATCATTGTAAGCCTGCCACACACACACTATACAATACATTTATTAAATATAAGAATGAGTGTGAGTTTTTGTCACAACCCGGCTCATGGGAAGTAACAAAGAGCTCTTATAGGACCAGGGCACAAATCATAATAATAATAATCAATAATTTTGCTCTTTATTTAGCCATCTTACATATAAAACTTTATTTGTTAATCGAAAATTGTGAATAACTCAAGTTAATGAGAGGGTGAGCTTGAAAGGATGCACATAACTCTGCAATGTTGTGTTATATTGGAGAGTCTCAGTCTTAAATCATTTTACACACACAGTCTGTGCCTGTATTTAGTTGTCATGCTTGTGAGGTCTGAGAATCCACTCTCATATAGGTACGTGGTTGCAAAGGGCATCAGTGTCTTAACAGCGCGATTTGCCAAGGCAGGATAATCTGAGCTCATTCCAATCCAGAAATCTGGCAGTGGCTTCTGATTAAATATAATTTTCACAGAAAAGCTTGTTGCAATTTCGATGAGGCTCTCTTGTTCAGATATCGGTAAGTGGGCTGGAGGTAGGGCATGGAAGGGATAACGAATCCAGTTGTTTGTGTCATCCGCTTTTTGGGAAAGTACCTGCATAATTGCATACCCAACCCAATCAGGTGCTTCGCTGTATCACATTTGACGTTGTCCGTAAGCTTGAGTTCATTTGCACACAACAAATCATACAATGATGGAAAGACCTGTGTGTTGTCCTTAATGCAGAGAGAAGAGCTCCACCTTCTTAATCATTGCCTCAATTTTGTCCCCCACATTTAATATAGTTGCGGAGAGTCCCTGTAATCATACATTCAGATCATTCAGGTGAGAAAAAAACACCCAGATAGGCCAGTCATGTGAGAAAGTCGTCGTCATGCAAGCGGTCAGACGAGTGAAAATTATGGTCAGTAATGAAAGCTTTAAGCTCGCCTCTCAATTCAAAAAAACATCTGTATTCTGTATGTTGTAAAAGCGTTACATGGTCGCTGTCCATATCATTGCATAGTGCAGAACGAGAGTTCAGTGGCTTTGCTTTAACAAAGTTAACAATTTTCACTGTAGTGTCCAAAACGTCTTTCAAGCTGTCAGGATCTTTGGCAGCAAGATTACCAAGTGGCGTCGGGAGCAACTGCTTGCATGCACTTTACAGCCTCTGTCACACCCTGACCATAGTTTGCTTTGTATGTTCTATGTTTTGTTTGGTCAGGGTGTGATCTCAGTGGGCATTCTATGTTGGATGTCTTGTTTGTCTGTTTCTGTGTTTGGGCCTGATATGGTTCTCAATCAGAGGCAGGTGTTAGTCATTGTCTCTGATTGGGAGCCATATTTAGGTAGCCTGTTTTGTGTTGGGTTTTGTGGGTGATTGTTCCTGTCTTTGTGTTTGTTACACCAGATAGGGCTGTTTTCGGTTTTTCACGTCTTGTTTTGTATATTGTTCATTTATCATCTTCATTAAAGATGTATCACAATAACCACGCTGAATTTTGGTCCGCCTCTCCTTCAACAGAAGAATCCCATGACAGCCTCAGTCTCCCTGTCATGGTTTTTGCGCCATCAGTACATATACCAACACATCTTGACCACCAAAGTCCATTTGATGTCACAAAGCTATCCGAGACTTTAAAAATATTCTCTCCTGTTGTCCTGGTTTCTAGTGGATTGCGGAAGAGGATGTCTTCCTTACTTGACCCCCCATAAACTTAACGGACATAACACCAGGAGCTGTGCTAGGCCCGCCATGTCTGTTGACTCATCCAGCTGTAACGCATAGAATTCCCTGGCTTGTGTGCGAAGAAGTAATTGTTTCAAAACATCTCCTGCCATGTCACTAATATGTTGTGAAACAGTGTTGTTTGATGAAGGAATTGTCTGTACAGTTTTTTGGGGCCTTTTCCCCCGGAATCTTCCCAGCCATATCTGTGGCAGCAGGAAGAATGAAGTCCTCCACAATAGTATGGGGCTTGCCTGTCCTAGCCACTCGGTAGCTCACCATATAAAACACTCTTATTAATGGTATCTATTACTTTTATACGTCTTACTACTCGAAAGTCGTCTTAATTGTCGCTCAAAAAACTCCTGTGGCTTCATTTTAAAATTGGCATGCTTTGTTTCTAAATGTCTGCATAAGAGTGAAGGTTTCATTGAGTTGTGAGTACTTTTGCACATATAACACACTGTGGCTGAGGAAAGGTACTACTCCCAATATAAGTGAAGCCCAAATCAATGTAGTTCTCGTCATATTTGCGCCTCTTCGATGGTCCAATGTCCCTGTCTGTTGTTCAGTGCTTTCCCGGGTAAGGGGGCAGTAGCTCTTCGGCTGCATCAGATTCACAACTGTCAGTGTCCATGATAGCTGGGCTAAGAACAAATTTAGAATTACTGATGCTAGCATTGGATGCGCTCGTGGAAGCAGAACAACTTGTGTCGTCGAAAGGTGCAGGTGTAGTACTGCTGCTGTCAGATAGCTACTGTAATATTGAGGTGTATAGGCTTCTACATTTACAGTATGTAAGAGTTTTTGCTTGTGTCTGTCGGGAATGTTGTGTTGTGTTATCACGCTTGCTAAACAAATACCGGAGGAAAGTGAAGAGTGTGCCTTGAGCTTTTTGCGCTGTGCCCGGCCCACACGACATGCGATTTCTGTTAATCTGATTAGTCAAGACATGCAAACTGCCTGCAGCAGCACCCCGACGTGAAGGACACAGAAATTGTGCGCGAGATGACAAATCATGAAGCAAATCGGTCTAAAGAACAGCACTTTGACCCTCTTTTTAACGCTTTGTGTCCGTATATGTTATTCGATTAAATCAAATGTGGTTGAAAAGTGCTGTGGCAAATGCAGCCTTGTCACACGTTTTCTACCAGCCCTGGTTTATGCAATATATCTCTCCATATTTCTCTCTCTTCTCTCATCACATTCACACACACACACACACACACACACACACACACACACACACACACACACACACACACACACACACACACACACACACACACACACACACACACACACACACACACACACACACACACACACACACACACACACACACACACACACACACACACACACACACACACACACACTGTAGCCCTCTAGGACCAGAGATGCTCACTCCTGGTGTAGATCCAACTAAAGGCGCCCGCATACTAGGTTCGGTTTGCTCCTAGCAGAACTCGGCTAGGCAAAATGAACATCTGTCCCTCGCATACTCCCTTAAAAACCCTCGCTTGAAAAACAAGAAAAAAGCTTTCAATATTGCCGGGTAACGCCTTATATTATGTGGCCCTTATTACTATGTAAACGGACACAGTAATAGCTTAACATAGTAGTTACATAGGTTTTACTAAGTAATTACATGTTAATAGGGTTGTTTGTGGAATCAGTTATTACACAATTGGAACAAGGAATGTGTTATTACATATTCACTTGCTGAAGGTTATTCCGCATGTGCAACTACTGATGTTACTGCACATTCTCTTGGTCCACTATGTAACTAATGTTTTGTAATTATACTTTTGAAAGTCAAACCAAAATATGCTACTCCCATTGAAGCCACATGTAATACCAGGATCGATAAATAGGCTAGGACCTGGTAACAACAATTGTAACAAAGGCGCACCCTGCTATTAACTCCAGGTCACTTTCAATGTGTTTATTTCTGTTATGACCTGTCTCAAAGGCTATACTCAATCAAGTGTAATGTAAGGACAATGTAGTTACATAGGATATACTTGTAATTATCATGTATCTACCCAGGAGAAAGCAACTTAATGTAAAGTATTTCTATGTTATGACCTGTCTCAAAGGCTATACTCAATCAAGTGTAATGTAAGAACAATGCAGTTACATAAGATATACTTGTAATTATCATGTATCTACCCAGGAGAAAGCAACGTAATGTAGATGCTGAAGTGCAACATCGGCGGATGAGGTGGATTGAGACGCATCCAATGTCAGATATCTGTAGGCCAACTGCCTCAAGGCCCTTATTGAATTTGTCTTCAGACCATGACCATGACCAACAGTCTAGGCACAAAGGTGAGTCCAAGGTCAACAAACCAATTGTATGTAATTGACTGGATCATTCGTAAATTTGTCAATCAATACTGAAAACACTGTGGTTGGATGTAATTTGTGCAAAATACCTAATGGTAATATATTTGTTTTTCTGTGCTTTTTTATTCATAATCATCACTAGAGGACAATCACAATAACCCAACACCCACATCCCCCCTCCCTTTAGAAACAGCAAAATTAACAAGCATTACAAAATCTACCCTTGGAAGAAAAATAAACCGAAACCAAAATCAACTGGAAAATGTACAAGACATACAGGTCAAATCATTCCATTCCCATTGACTAACCTATCCACGAGATCTGACATATCTAAAAAATATATGTATGTACACACTGCTGTAGACATGCAAACCCCTTACTTAGGCCTACACAATGTCATTTTATGGCCTTTGTGACAACTCTCTACTCACTGGAGTTATAACTGGTTTATGACCTGACCTTATAACTGATATTAACTGTCTATGAGACTGCACTATGTCATATTGCGTCTCAAAGGACTGAGCTGACACAGGTTGGTAATGAAGCTGCTGATAATGAATGGCTATGAATGCCAGTACGTGGTTTTATGGTCTTATGTAGCACTTCATAAGGCATTGGACATGTCTACATAAGACCATTGTTTAAGTGTGCCCAAAGGACTGTTGTTTTCAGTGGGGGTTGACAATGAGAGAGCATTCAGCAGGAATTACACTTATTCGTGGACAACGTCACAGTGATGGTGAACTTGCATTGCCTACCGTATGTCTCTGAAGAGCAGTGGAGCATTTCCTTGTGCAACAAGAACAAATAATATTGAGGGGGAGGAATTGAAAAGGGGACTTCATCTGTGTTTGTCTCTTCCCAATGACTACTACAACAAAGACTAACAAAACTAGTGAAGCTGTAAGGGGAAAAGAACCATGCACTTGCAAGTGTGGATGTTGCAACACTAATGGCCACCATCGATGATGGAGGCAGTCTGCTATGTGCTTTGCCGAAAGTGATCGAAGTGGCATTTTGGATTAGTGAGAGTTCCAGCTTGTAGTCTCGACAATGCCCGTCTCCATTGTCTTTGACAGGTGTCCTTGGAAGTTCTCTGAATGAAAACACATGCACACTCAAACGTACACACGCAGACACACGCAGACACACTATCAAACTCTCTTTCTCAAACTAACACAAACGATCTAATGTACACGCACACGCACACACACACACACACACTAGAAGCATCAGCAACTCTCACTGTCCACCTCTGTCTTAACACTTGGTCCAAAAGCCACCAGCCTTTAGTGCAGGCTTCAGCAAATGTTTACAGAGAGGAAGTCCTGCCAAAGTCCTGCCGAAGGTTCCCAACACATCATAACTCCTACTCTTCTTCCTCCTCCTCATCATCATCGGGCAGTGGTAGGATCTCTTCCCTTAGACACTCCCTGTAGAAGTTGGTGAGCGACCCGAAGAGGTGCTGCCGACTCCGCTGGGACAGGAAATGACCCTCATCTGGATAGAGCTAGAACACCACGACATAAACACAACATTTGTTATTCATTTTTTTATTTCACCTTTATTTAAACAGGTAGGCCAGTTGGAAACAAGTTCTCATTTACAACTGCGACCTGGCCAAGATAAAGAAAAGCAGTGCTATTATTTTATTTATTTATTTATTTTTTATTATTTTTTATTTTCATCACAGTAGCTGGTGGTACTGTATGGTTATGGTACTACATACAGTAACATACTGTACATAAGGTAGGGTACTGCATAGTTTTGTTTTTGCTAGTGTACATTCAAAGCAACCATAGCTTGAGTAGGCTTATGGCTTCATGTATCTAGTGTACCTGCACACTACACAGTACCTGTTTACTACAGTACAGTGTGCAATTACTTTATCCATACCTGCATTGAGTAGTTTGCTCCAACTTTCACAAGGTTCCTGATGAGCTCAGCAGTATGCTGAAAGTGAACATTGGCTGAAATGCAGAAGAAAATATGTCAGCAGAATTCTGCTTGAATCATCACAGGGAAGAGAGGCAAGATCACATTTGAACATAAAACATGACAGGGTGGAGAAGAAATTACCTTATATAAATTGGTCTAACTTGAAACATTTGAGATTTCTTGTGGCTAATCCATTCTCTGTACCATGAAATGGCCCAATTCTTGACTCTGTTTCATGTATTCTATGTCCAATATATTATTTAAATAACTCATATTTCATAAATCAGTCATTTTTGTTACAAGTTCTTCAGTTGTGGCAGTTTTTGCAATTGTCAGGTTATTGCTGTTTCATGTGCCGTCTGGCAAGAAGCACACTGCAGATTGGTCATACAAAGTAAGGAATAACACAACAGCTCCAAAACTGACCCCAGATCAATGCGGAGGTCTTTTTTCGTGGTTTCTCTTAGTTAGTCACTCACCATCTGCTGTGCCGTGGACAAGCATCAGAGTCTGTTCCCTCAGTGGCTGGATGTTCTGCAACACACTGGAGAACTGCAATAGAGCCATCCATAGAAGTGTTAAAGAATCATAAAAACAGTTTGCTGGCATATTGTTAGAAGGGAAGGTCAAGAGGAATTCCTAGTGAGAGGAGGGTATGGAGTGTAATGGTGCAGACAGTACTTTATTCCTGCGGTATGGATACTGTCATTGCCGGCAAGTAAGTTTCTAGTTTGGGGAAGCTAATTGTCACCATAACAATGCAACTTTATAATAAAGCATTCCATGCATCATCGCATTTGCAGACTTATGTAAGATAGCCTACTATTCCTAATGTGGTAGATTGGATAGTCATAATTTAGGCTAATAATATAACTCAATAACTGGTCGCAAAAGAGACTGTTCAATGTATGGCTGAGCTCGTGGTGGCATAGAATAGGCCTAGGCTATAGGCTATATGAGATATGCTTCTTCTTTTTTTTGCACAGGAATGAATTCTGCTATATGACTGGAGATATAAACAGAATCTTTTTTAATACAATAAAAATTACAGGGTAGCCTACTCTGCTGACACTGACAAACAGATCAATAAAAACAACATTGTCTGATCCATATAATAGGCCTATGAAAAGGGGAGACACAAATACAATATGATGTCCATCTAAACAGGAGGAGGAAATAATTGTCCAAAAACAAACCTTCAAGTGGCACTGACCCAACAATGATAAAGAGTGAATATGCGCACTCACTGCGGATATGGCCAATGCTCTCCTCTGCATGGTGCCAATAAAATAGGCTATAATGTTCACTCAATTAAGTTGAATATTTTGATTGATCTGAAATATTGCAATACCTGGCTGGGCCTCTACTTTTCACTGACAGTCGCAACTCAACAATCATCTATTTAGTAGGCTATTTGCCTCACACGCTGCCCGGGCCCTTCAGACTTAAAATAGGCAATGCGGTTTTAAACAATCCACAGCTTTTTTTTCAATCCACAGCCTGTGTGGCCAAATCATGCTTTCTGTGGTTGTAGCCTATTTTAAATGATTTTATATATTTCTGTATAGACAGGAGTAGGCTATTTTATTTTGGCAATTTTACTTTAGGGGAAGCTAAGCTTCCTATGTATACTGTTATAACAAAAATGCCTAATGGTTGTGACTGCTATATAAGTTAGATTGAGAGTGCACAATCTGCATTTAAGTTAGCTTACTGTGCAAATGCAGTCACTCGTAAATAAACAGCTTGATTTATCTGACAGGCAATGTAATTGAATTAATTGATATCAGGCATAAAATAATCAACGATCAATCCATTGTACATTACAATAACACAAGTATACAAAGTTAAATTCTAAGCCATGACAGTAGGAAGATGGAACATCTTTTAACCTTAGATGTCACCTTCATAAACATTGCCTTTTTGTCTGTATACCAAGTTTATTTATTTTGTCTAGAAATCATGTCAGTGGAACAGCAGTTCTCAGGATTTTACCTGCTGCAGTTCCGTCTCTCTCATCAGTGTAACTGAAACAGCTGTTTGACATAGCGGCAGATCCACACCGCAGGGGTGTCTGGGAAAGCCAGACGTCCCCTTTCAGCAGCTCGTCAAAACATGAACGCAGTGCGATCTAACAAGTTAATGCGCCACAGTTACCGTGGAGATGAGTGACAAAGTCTCTGCGCTCTGGAAGCATCAAAAAAAGAAAAGGGAAAAAATTCTGATGGTAGCGACACTCAGTAACTGCAGGAGCTTAACCGCAAGCATATCAGCAACGATATGGCGAGACGGCTTTCAAAGAGCTAAACAAGATTGACGGCAAACAAGTACAGGGAGGCGGTAAGCAAACGCACCTGATATCTGCTGTCGTCCCGTAATGGCATGCCAAGGTACCGCTCGGAAAACGCTGATGCTGTTTAATAGAAAGTGATACATTCCAAACAGGGTGGCAGGTACAGACAGAGCTTCAGTGTTTCAGGTGCATCTAAGTGGTACTTTTGCTAATGCTATACAAAATGTGATCTCTGTCATTCTGCATCCAAACTACATTGAACAAAACTATAAACCAACATGTAAAGTGTTGGTCCCATGAAAATATCCCATACATTTTCCATACGAAGAAAAAGCTTATTTCTCTCAATTTTGTGCACACAGTTGTTTACATTCCTGTTAGTGAGCATTTCTCCATTGCCAAGATAATCCATCCACCTGAGAGGTGTGGCACATCAAGACGCTACTTAAACAACATGATAATTACACCTTGTGCTGGGGACAATGTGCAGTTTTGTCACACAACCCCACAGTTGTCTCATGTTTTGAGAGAGTGGGCACCAGAGCTGTTGACAGAGGACGGAATGTTCATTTCTTTACCATAAGCCACCTCCAATGGTTTGGCAGTACATCTGGAGATGTGTACATCAGTAATCAGTACATCAGTAATTTCTGCACAAACTGTCAGAAAACTTCTGAGGGTGAGGAAGCTCATCTGCGTGCTTGTCGTCCTCACCAGGGTCTTGACCTGACTGCAGTTCGGCGTCGTAACTGATTTCAGTGGGCAAATGCTCAACTTCGATGGCCACTGGCCACTGGAGATGTGTGCTCTTCATGGATGAATCCCAGTTTCAACTGTACCCGGGCAGATGGCAGGCAGCGTGTATGGTGTTGTGTGGGCAAGCGGTTTGATGATGTCATCATTGGAGGTGGGACTATGGTATGGGCAGGCATAAGCAACGGACAATGAACACAATTGCATTTTATCGATGGCAATTTGAATGCACAGAGATATCATGTCGAGATCCTGAGGCCCATTGTCGTGCCATTCATCCGCCGCCAATACCTCATGTTTCAGCATGATAATGCAAAGCCTCATGTCGCAAGGATCTGTACCCAATTCCTGGAAGCAAAACATTTTCCAGTTCTTCCATGGCCTGCATACTCACCAGAAATGTCACCCATTAAGCATGTTTGGGATGCTCTGCATCAACGTGTACGACAGCGTGTTCCAGTTCCTGCCAATATCCAGCAACTTCACACAGCCATTGAAGATACTGGGATCTCTATGGTTCAAACTTCAGTCATTTGGTCTCTCTGTGTGGCTCATGTGTTGCAATGTATCATGTTAATGTAAAATTTGAACAGTATCCAATTCCTTATTGAGGAATGTTTTACAAAATAGGACAATCTCCTACATAAATGGTGCCCTGTGTGAGGCGAATCACATACTCTACATAAACGGTGCCCCAAGTGAAGAGGATACCCGACTTAGGTGTCAACACTTCCGTCACCTCTCCTTTCCTTTCCTACCCCTCTATCCATCCTTGCGAAGTGTAATATCTGGAATCCGTCAATGGAACGGACATTGGGATTTCCAAGCTTCTACTCACCATATAGTTTCCAGTCCGTGACGGGGGACATTGCTACTGAACATTTGAACAGGCTGTCGGTTGATTTGAGCATCATTAATGTAATATAGGCACCATAACCCTGGAAAACAATCAAAACAACAAGATACAAACAAGTAAACAAAAAATGCAGTTTCCGTACAATACACAGAATCGGGACCGCTTTATCATTTTGAAATCAATCAAAAAACTATATATTTCTTTTTACAAAATTTTAAAAAATGGTCAACTTGTAAATCCCGGGAAACTGCGAACAAATAATGTGAAATTTGGTCCTGACAAGTTGAGTACGTTTCTCCTAAAGTCATTAACCCTATGAGACCCATGGTTGCAAAAATGTAACTCTGCCTAAAGGTCATAAACAATGACCTACAGGTCATAAAATGTACAGGTCATCAACAAAAAAATTATGTTTAACACTACATAGTGCATCTCCTTAGACCTAAATCTATCTTAGTAGCATTTGTTTTGTGTCAGTATTATTATTGTGGCATCAGTAGCCCCTGAAACATTAGAAGCATGTCCACTTGTTTAAGACCACACTGGTCCCCTACACAATGCATATGTTGGTAGCCATCCATGCAAGTACATGACTTGAAAAATTGCTTACTGTCTTCTCTAAGATGTGGTGATTGTGTATATAAACATTTTTTTGAATCAAACATTCTGAGCCAGAGCTAGAGGTAATTTTGTAACTGTTGCAAAAACACATAATTGGGCTTAAAATGTTGCAACACAGAGACATAAGGCCACATTCATATGTTGACAGACAAGTAAGAGAGATTATTTCCCTTTCAAATACATCAGGAGATTATTTCCCTGGACAAACAAATACATCAGGAGTAACTTTGATGGTTCCTCTACACATCAAAGAACAAGAATGTATCTTTAAAAAAAAGTGGTCCGAATACTTTACTCAGTGAGAATACTGCCATTGACGACCATTAATATAATGGTAAAGAATTAAGACAGGTTATTTCTCTCCAAGTGAACCAAGAAAGGAGAACCAAAAATTTGTTGTTCTCCATACATAGAAACCCCACCAAATACTTGATCCTTTAAAAAAATAGATGTTTTTGATAGCAAAATACATACATTTTAATCAATTTTTTGACCAGATTCAGGATCGCATGAGTTTGACGCTATTTTCTACTTCACAGTAGGGCTGTTTGAAAATGCCATATGCCTTAATTAAAAATGTGTATGGCATCTGTAAATATGAATTAAATAAAGAAATGATGAGTCTCGTTTAGTCAAGGAGAAGCACTGAGCAATGTAGGGAGAAAGGCAGGATACATGATTGGCTGAGACAACGGAGGGAGATAATAGAGAGACTACTTTCTGGAGGACAATGCCATGCTCACTCATACCTTTACATGTGAATTCTTAAAGAGATGGGTGGGGCTAGGGTCTAAGAGGGTGTGAATGATGCTGAATGGTTATAAACAAAGAAAGTGTGAAAATCATTCAAGGTCATTTTTCTCCTACTTCTCATCAAAGTGGGATAACAAGTTTATCAAATTTAAAAGAAGCATAACTTTCCCATGTTTACCCCAACTAGAGTGTTAGATATACAATTTAAACTCTGAGTCTGTACTTTTATCAAATGAAAAATGGCACATTGTCATATTGTGCTATTCCAGACAACATTTGACTTAATTTCAGATGTACTCCATATACCATGAAACAATATATTCCATCATGTTGTAATTTTTATAGAATTTCACAGTTTTCTTAGCACACAATTTTCCTACCATTGAAACCCAATGGAGCATTTCTGCAACGTTTCCATAAAATTGGTCTACAGATTTTCAAAATCAGATGCCTATTAGAAGTATGATAGATTCTGTCAATAGATTCTTACCCTCCCAAATACTCCTATCCGTGTCCGATCAATGTACGGGAATGTCAACATGTATCTGAAATAAGTTACAAAGCATGATGTCACTCATAGACAACAGCAATATGAATTCACTTCCCCAAAATGTTTTAAGATTGTTTGACAGCTAAATGGAAAACGTGAGCAGATTGTTGAATTAGCATGTATTCTAAGGCTAATTACTTATTGATATAGCTAGAGTTAAAACCAAATGAAATTTAATGGGATAAAACTAATACATACTCCACAGCTGTGATTTGATCCTGCACCTCTACGGTTCCCAAACGCCGGTGGACTTCATGTAGAACCCTCTGGCCCAGGAAGCCACTCCCTCTGCCGTCCAGACGAGCCACTATGACGTTATCCGAGCTGACCAGAACCGAGTCCCAGTCCAGGACGAAACGGTCGCTCACTGCCTGGCCACCGGGGGAGCCATCGCTGAAAGAATAAATATAATTGTTAGAATGAAATAGCGTTGACACTATGGGCACTGTAACGACAGTCTGACTCTCACGTGATGGGGTTCATATCAATCACAATAGATGGGAATACATAGATAAAAACACTTCAAACAGATTAATTCAACAAGTGAGCACAGATGCTGATGGCGATACGTACACTATCAATAGCAAGCCATAGTGACGCGATTCAGAAAAGTCTGGTGGGTAAGAGATCTTCAAAGGCAGATCTGAGCAGAGAAAGTAGCCATTAGCAACAACCTTAGAATAATAGATTAGAGAAACTGACAGAAAAAAAATGTGTCATTAGCCAAAATGATCGGTCATACCAAAATGTTCCATCTGGATTGTTCTGAAATCCGTCATCTGAATCCTCTTGACCTTTAAAGCGGCCTTTAGTAGAGAGTTGTTCTCAAGGATGTAGTAATCTAATAGGGGAACAAGGTTGCATTAGTTTTAGATATGTTCACAATGTGGGACACTTATTCTAGCGAGATGCAAGTGGAATTATATTAGACATATATAACGCATAAAGACTTCTCTTTCAAGCCTGAAATGAAACAAAAATAAACTTTACAGCTTTCAAGGATTTCCGGCACACTTTTTAATGATAATTCTAGTGGGGAGTTGAACAGTGTCCTTGATAACCAACGAGGTGCCAATTGTTTAGCCCTTACAACAAGCCTTTGAATGGTGCATACGACCAGATGCATTGTATTTTCTAACCCAGAATAAGATGTTTATTGATCTACTATAAAGACTGTGGTATCATCAAAACACACAAAACACACAAACACTGATGACAGATGGGAATTATTTTGAACTCAACATTGTACTTCAGCATCCAAATAATGAACTAATGTAGCCTGCATCGGTGCTGCCTGCATCTGAGTTTGACCACTGTAATGTAATCAATGTCTGCTGTATACGATTGAGTAGGTGTGCTATTGATCTTGCCACAGCTGGCAGAGCAAATAGCAGACTCACTGGCATGCAGAAAGTTTTCCTTTCGCCAAAGATATCTCATATTTACCAACAACTGCTTGTCAATGGTTGTTTTTAAAAGAAGCTCCCCTGCCATTTTCTCCACATTGAACTACACAATGAATGCCTATTGTATCCTTCATTTCAGCCATCTGAGAGGAAACTGGGAAAAAATCATTCATCCAGTATTTTCAATAGAAACCCCAAATCAATAGACGTCTCATTATGAAACTGCCAAGGCCCTGAAGTTCTCAGCTGTGGATTGGAAGGTTTGTCCAAATAACCCTGGGCAAATTGATTGCTTTTTTTCCACTGCAGCTGTTAACGTTCAAGACAAAACAATGACAGATTTCCAGACATGGATGGTGTAAATGAAAATAAGGAAATTAAGACAGCAGGGGGTCGATTCGCATTGCTAGTTCAGAGTCAACAAGGGTATCAGTGAGAGGGGGGTGGGTATTTTTCAACAACAAATCTTCAATATTTGAACAAAGTGAGCAATAGCTTTTTTTTTACACTTGTTGGTTCTGGCAAAACACCAACGTTCTAAGTTGTCTCGCTAACTCCTTTGAGCAGTTTATGACATACCTATCAGTTAAGAGAGATTAAGTTGACTTCTTACTGGCATTATTGAGGCTGTGTAAGATCACAGTGGGTGCTCCGGGACCTGCGAAAAAAAAAAGGATTAAAAGATTTGAAATCGGTATCCTCAAATCCTTTGAATGGCTGAAGATTTACAATTTGGTGTGACTTGAGTCGACAACTTAAGCTTGAGTCACAAAATACCAGTTTCCCCAAGCAATACACGTTAGAGGAGTAAGACATACAAATGCATCCTATTTGTACATAAAGAGATTAAAAAAATAGCATGTCTCAAGCAGGGTAGCATAGTCACAAATACAATACAGCAGCCTTTCCAATCACCTAGCTGCTGTCACAACCACTGTAACCAATTTTACCTCCACTTCTTTACCTATTACACTCAGTAGTTAAAGGTAATTCAAACTGCCTCTAATAAACCAGGCCTTTCAGATTAAGTCAATTATATTCAGCGCCCATTGGAAGACACCCAATCTGAGGTTAATAAGATCAAGCGGATACCTCAGGGGATACCCCAACCCTCCACAAATCACTGTTCACTCAGGCTAGCCCTTCCGTTTGAATAATAGTAACCGAGGTAATGGTGATTTTACAACCACACACTATTACCAGGAATGGTAAACATATGAGGCTTTTAAAGCCCAACACAGATCAATGAAGAGGAAGCATAGTTTCATTTTCACCCCTAAAGCGAGTTTTATCATGTCTTACATGGTTGTTGTTTTTGTTAGAAAAGATAAGAGATAATTCACAACAATGCAGCATTAAATCATTCGAGGAGCAATGGCTTTCAAGGATATTGCAAACTCAGCAAAGGAAAAGGGCTGCTGTTATGGCACTTCTACCTGCTCGACAATGGTAATGATATCCGTTGCGTTTAATGGAGGGAATTAACTAGCTTTAATAAGCTTATTGAAGAGAGTGGTCATGACAAGCTGATGGTTTTTACTGAATTTAGCCTTATCCTCAGATGACATGCTAACTGCATTGTGTTTATTGCTCAAAAACAGGATGGTACATTTTGCCCATTAACTCATGGTGCACAAGACAAACGCACCCAAGCATACATTACGAATACATGTGGTTAAAACAAACCTAAACAATAAACAACCGCAGTGGCAATAAACTCTCTTTAATGCGCTGTGCATGGCACGATAACAGCACGTAAAGCAATTATACACAATAGAGCGGCTAATTTTATTTTGAATTGTTTGATAGTCTCTCTACACTAAATGTTCAATAATGACAGATTGCCAAAGGCAAACTCCTGACATCTGTCAAATGGGTTGTGACTCACAGGGCCAATGACACATAATGGTTGATTAAATTGGAACTAGACACTGAGTTAACAAAACATTGCTCTTTCCATGACACAGACTGACCAGATGAATCCAGGTGAAAGCTACTCTATGATCCCTTATTGATGCCACTTCAATAAGTGTAAATGAAGAGGAGGAGAAATGTCAAAGGATTTTTAAGCCTTGAGACAATTGATACATAGATTGTGTATGTGTGCCATTCAGAGGGTGAATGAGCAAGACAAAATATTTAAGTGCCTTTTAAAGGGGTATGGTAGTAGGTGCCAGCTGTACCGGTCGGGGTGTGTCCAGAACTGCTGAGTTTTTCACACTCAACAGTTTCCTATGTATCAAGAATGGTCCACTACCCAAACTACATCCAGCCAATTTGACACAACTGTGGGAAGCATTAGACACAACATGGGCCAGCACCCCTGTGGAACTCCTTCGACACCTTGTAGAGTCCATTCCCCAACGAATTGGGTGCAACTCAATATTAGGAAGGTGTCCCTGTTAGTTCATTTTCATATTAATTCATATTAGACACTTCATCACAACAAGATTATTTAATCTACATGCAAAAATGAGATAATTCTCAGCACAAATTGCAAGAACTCCCCCTGGTAATGATGTGTCTCTGGCCTTTTAAAGGAAAGGTTCACCCATTTTGTAATGTTATATTGTTGATCTGCATCCCTGAGTGATGTTCTATTGATTTCCTGTGTCATTCCATGTTTTCATGTGTATCTGAGTTATTGGAGTTCAAAGCAGACAGAAATCTGGCAGGTATGACGTAGCACTGTGATAAAGGAGGGTCTAGCACATTTTTCCTATTTGTCTGCCTATTTGTCTGCCTCTTTAGTCCAGGGTGCATTGCATGGTGCCATTGCCAGAGATATTATAGACAGGAAATAGGATAACGCCCGACCCAGCAGACTGTCGACCAACCGTGTTCACGTTGTCATGCAGCATCACGCTGTTGCTAAGCTAATTGTCATGCAAACCCTTCTCAAAGTCAGTGTATATGTCGAAAAACGTTACTATTTTCCTCAAAAGTACGTAATGACACGATTTCAAAGCTACAGTTGCTTGCGAAAGTATTCACCCCCTTGGTATTTTCCCTATTTTGTTGCCATACAACTTGGAATTGAAATGGATTTGGGGGGGGGGTTGTATCATTTGATTTACATAACATGCCTACCACTTTGAAGATACAAAATATTTGCAAACAAGAAATAAGACAAAAAAAGGGGAACTTGAGCGTGCATAACTATTCACACCCCCCCCACCTTTTGCAGCAATTACAGCTGCAAGTCTCTTGGGGTATGTCTCTATAAGCTTGGCACATCTAGCCACTTGGATTTTTGCCCATTCTTCAAGGCAAAACTGCTCCAGCTCCTTCAAGTTGAATGTTTTCCGCTGGTGTACAGCAATATTTAAGTCATACCACATATTCTCAATTGGATTGAGGTCTGGGCTTTGACTAGGCCATTCCAAGACATTTAAATGTTCCCCTTAAACCACTCGAGTGTTGTTTTAGCAGTATGCTTAGTGTCATTGTCCTGCTGGAAGGTGAACCTCCGTCCCAGTCTCAAATCTCAGGAAGACTGAAAGAGGTTTCCCTCAAGAATTTTCCTGTATTTAGTGCCATCCATAATTTCTTCAATTCCGAACAGTTTCCCAGTCCCTGCCGATGAAAAACATCCCCACAGCATGATGCTGCCACCACCATGATTCACTGGATGCTGCGATGCTGTTCTGGGGGTGATGGAGGTGTTCAGTTTGCGCCAGACATAGCGTTTTCCTTGATGGCCAAAAAGCTCAATTTTAGTCTCATCTGACCAGAGTACCTTCTTCCATATATTTGGGGAGTCTCCCACATGCCTTATGGCGAACACCAAACGTGTCTGCTTATTCTTTTCTTTAACCAATGACTTTTTTTCTGGACACTTCCGTAAAGCCCAGCTCTGTGGAGTATATGGCTTAAAGTTGTCCTATGGAAAGATACTCCAATCTCCGCTGTGGAGCTTTGCAGCTCCTTCAGGGTTATCTTTGGTCTCTTTGTTTGCCTCTCTGATTAATGCCCTCCTTGCGTGGTCCGTGAGTTTTGGTGGGCGGCCCTCTCTTGGCAGGTTTGTTGTGGTGCCATATTCTTTCCATTTTTTAATAATGGTTTTAATGGTGCTCCGTAGGATGTTCAAAGTTTCAGATATTTTTTTATAACCCAACCCTGATCTGTACTTCTCCACTACTTAGTCCCTGACCTGTTTGGAGAGCTCCTTGCTAAGTGGTGTTGCAGACTCTGGGGCCTTTCAGAACAGGTGTATATATACAGCGATCATGTGACACTTAAATAAAGTCCACTTGTGTGCAATCTAACTAAATATGTGACTTCTGAAAGTAATTGTTTGCACCAGATCTTATTTTAGGGGCTTCATAGCAAAGGGGGTGAATACATATGCATGCACCACTTTTCCGTTTTACATTTTTGGGATTTTTTTTTAAAACAAGTTATTTTTTTCTTTTCACTTCACCAAATTTGATTATTTTGTGTATCTACATTACATGAAATCCAAATAAAAATCTATTTAAATTACAGGTTGTAATGCAGTAAAATAGGAAAAACGCCAAGGGGGATGAATACTTTTGCAAGGCACTGTATACGATATTGCAGACAGGAAGTTAATTATTCCATTCCACTGACACCTGCCTACTATATCTGACTGACCACATAAGGAAGTAGATGGGGGGAAATTTTGTGGTATGGTAATGTTAGATCTCAAAAAGTGGTTTGATACAGTGGATTTAACAACTTAGCAGTAAAATAGGTCAGCTCTTACCTTCAAGGAAGAAAACAGATGGTGGATGTGGATGGGACCACTCCCCAAGAGAGTGTGCTGGGTCCACTTTTATTTCTATTGTATATACATTATCTAAAATCTGCCTGTACATGTGACCTTTTCTGCACTGTTGGTTACCCACAAAGACACAAATGTGGTTGAGAAAGCCCTCAGTGCTGAACTTCTGAATGTCATTAAATGGCTATATGACAAAAAGCTGTCAGTCCATCTTGTTCGGGTCCAAAGTGAAACTGAGGAAATCCCCAGATTTTAAGGTGGTAGTAGGTGACATAGTAGTCGCAACAAAAGACTCTGTTAAGTATCTTGGATGTGTGCTAGATAACCATCTGACAGGGGAGAGCATGGCAGAAAATGCTATCGCCATAAAATTAGGTTCCTGGCTTGAACCTCCAAATATCTGGATAAGAACGCAATGGGGACATTGGCAGGGGCTCTTGTTCAGTGCCACTTCGACTATGCATGCTCTTCCAGGTACAATAGTGCCCCCAAGATATAACATTTTTATTGCAGACATCTCAGAACAAATTAGTCAGAATTATTCTTAAACTTCCAGCACTTACACATCTTGACTCTTCCCACTTTGAAAATGGTGTCTTGTACATAAGATTGTCCACTGTATGGTCCCCAGATACTTATGTAACTACTTTAACTTAGTAAGGGATAACCATAACTATTCAACTAGAAGGAGTGAAACTGACTTAGTTCCTTTTAGATTTAAAACTGGTACAGGGAAAGATTTTTGTTTTATACTGGGCTGCATTCTTTGGAATAATCTTCCAAAGAATTTCAAACTTATAACCTCCATAGGTAGTTTCAAGTTCTCACTGAAAAAAATGGCTAAATAGTAACATGTCTTTAAAGTGAGTGGTAAGATTAAAGTAGGAGGCGGAGAGGGAAATGCCCGGGATAGCATATGGTCTGCCTTTTTGGTGCCTGTTGTTATTATAATGTGATTGTCTTGTGTGTGTGTATGTGTATGTGTGTATATATACACTGTATATATACTGTACAGTGGGGAGAACAAGTATTTGACACACTGCCTATTTTGCAGGTTTTCCTGCTTACAAAGCATGTTGAGGCCTGTAATTTTTATGATAGGTACACTTCAACTGTGAGAGACGGAATCTAAAACAAAAATCCAGAACATCACATTGTATGATTTTTAAGTAATTAATTTGCATTTTATTGCAAGACATAAGTATTTGATCACCTACCAACCAGTTAGAATTCCGGCTCTCACAGACCTGTTAGTTTTTCTTTAAGAAGCTCTCCTGTTCTCCACTCATTACCTGTATTAACTGCACCTGTTTGAACTCATTACCTGTATAAAAGACACCTGTGCACACACTCAATCAAACAGACTCCAACCTCTCCACAATGGCCAAGACCAGGGAGCTGTGTAAGGACATCAGGGATAAAATTGTAGACCTGCACAAGGCTGGGATGGGCTACAGGACAATAGGCAAGCAGCTTGGTGAGAAGGCAACTGTTGGAGCAATTATTAGAAAATGGAAGAAGTTCAAGATGACGGTCAATCACCCTCGGTCTGGGGCTCCATGCAAGATCTCACCACGTGGGGCATCAATGATCATGAGGAAGGTGAGGGATCAGCCCAGAATTATACGGCAGGACCTGGTCAATGACCTGAAAAGAGCTGGGACCACAGTCTCAAAGAAAACCATTAGTAACACACTACACCGTCATGGATTAAAATCCTGCAGCACACGCAAGGTCCCCCTGCTCAAGCCAGCGCATGTCCAGGCCCATCTGAAGTCTGCCAATGACCATCTGGATGATCCAGAGGAGGAATGGAAGAAGGTCATGTGGTCTGATGAGACAAAAATAGAGCTTTTTGGTCTAAACTCCACTCGCCGTGTTTGGAGGAAGAAGAAGGATGAGTACAACCCCAAGAACCCCATCCCAACCGTGAAGCATGGAGGTGGAAACATCATTCTTTGGGGATGCTTTTCTGCAAAGGGGAAAGGACGACTGCACCGTATTGAGGGGAGGATGGATGGGGCCATGTATCGCGAGATCTTGGTCAACAACCTCCTTCCCTCAGTAAGAGTATTGAAGGTGGGTCGTGGCTGGGTCTTCCAGCATGACAACGACCCGAAACACACAGCCAGGGCAACTAAGGAGTGGTTCCGTAAGAAGCATCTCAAGGTCCTGGAGTGGCCTAGCCAGTCTCCACACCTGAACCCAATAGAACATCTTTGGAGGGAGCTGAAAGTCTGTATTGCCCAGCGACAGCCCCAAAACCTGAAGGATCTGGAGAAGGTATGTATGGAGGAGTGGGCCAAAATCCATGCTGCAGTGTGTGCAAACCTGGTCAAGAACTACAGGAAATGTTTGATCTCTGTAATTGTAAAACAAAGGTTTCTGTACCAAATATTAAGTTCTGCTTTTCTGATTGAATCAAATACTTATGTCATGCAATAAAATGCAAATTAATTACTTAAAAATCATACAATGTGATTTTCTGGATTTTTGAGTTTTGATTCCAACTCTCACAGTTGAAGTGTACCTATGATAAAAATGACAGACCTCTACATGCTTTGTAAGTAGGAAACACTGCCAAATTTTGCAGGTTATCAAATACTTGTTCTCCCCACTGTATATATATATATATATATATATATATATATATATATATATATATATATATATATATATATATATATATATATATATATATATATATACATACATATGATATATTAGGGATTGATTGTTCATATATTAAGGGTATGTGAGACTGTCATTGTGTCTGTCATTGTCTGTTGTCATTACAATTGCCGCCTAACCTTGTTGTATTCCCACTTGCATCAAAAGGACAACAATGGAAATAAGCTGTTAAGCTTAATTGTGTTATCCTTGATGATTTACTTAAATTGTATGTGGAGGCATCTCCAGCTGGAGCACCCTTATGTATGGATTTTACAAATTGCCAAATAAATTAAACCAATCAATCAATATAATATACACTACCATTCAAAAGTTTGTGGTCACTTAGAAATGTCCTTGTTTTCCATGAACACATACATGAAATTAGTTGCTTCCTGCTTCCTGAAGCACCTCCCATAAATTGGATTGACTTGATGGGCACTTCTTACTTACAATACGGTCAAGCTGCTCCCACAACAGCTCAATAGGGTTGAGATTCAGTGACTGTGCTGGCCACTCCATTATAGACAGAATACCAGCTGACTGCTTCTTCCCTAAATAGTTCTTGCATAGTTTGGAGCTGTGCTTTGGGTCATTGTCCTGTTGTAGGAGGAAATTAGCTCCAACTAAGCGCCGTCCACAGGGTATGGCATGGCGTTGCAAAATGGAGTGATTGCCTTCCTTCTTCAAGATCCATTTTACCCTGTACAAATCTCCCACTTTACCATCACCAAAGCACCCCAGACCATCACATTGCCTCCCCCATGCTTGACAGATGGCGTCAAGCACTCCTCCAGCATCTTTTCATTTTTCTGCATCTCACAAAAGTTGTTCTTTGTGATCTGTACACCTCAAACTTAGATTTGTCTGTCCATAACACTTTTTTCCAATCTTACTCTGTCCAGTGTCTGTATTCTTTTTCCCATCTTAATATTTTATTTTATTGGCTAGTCTGAGATATGGCTTTTTCTTTGCAACTCTACCTAGAAGGCCAGCATCCCGGAGTCACCTCTTCACTGTTGACATTGAGACGGGTGTTTTGCAGGTACTATTTAATGAAGCTGCCAGTTGAGGACTTGTGAGGTGTCTGTTTCTCAAACTAGACACTCTAATGTACTTGACCTCATGCTCAGTTGGTCTCCGGGTCCTGCTGCTCCTCTTTATATTCTGGTTAGAGCCCGTTTGCGCTGTTCTGTGAAGGTAGTAGTACACAGCGTTGTACGAGATCTTCAGTTTCTTGGTAATTTCTCGCATGGAATAGCCTTCATTTCTCAGAACAAGAACAGACTGAAGAGTTTCAGAATAAAGTTAATTGTTTCTGGCCATTTGGAGCCTGTGAACGAACCTACAAATGCTGATGCTCCAGATACTCAACTAATCTAAAGAAGGCCAGTTTTATTGCTTCTTTAATCAGAACAACAGTTTTCAGCTGTGCTAACATAATTGCAAAAGGGTTTTCTAATGATATATTAGCCTTTTAAAATTATAAACTTGGATTAGCTAACACAACGTGCCATTGGAACACAGGAGTGATGGTTGCTGATAATGGGCCTCTGTACGCCTATGTAGATATTCCATAAACAATCGGCTGTTTCCAGCTGTAATAGTCATTTACAACATGGCTACACTGTATTTCGGATCAATTTGATGTTATTTTAATGGACAAAAAAGGACATTTCCAGGTGACCCCAAGCTTTTGAACAGTAGTGTATATCCCTGGTATAAAATCACATTCTGTTTGTGTCTCTAACATATATCTTCAGTGTATGTTTAGGAGCCGGTTATGTTCGCTTTTAGCATTACTATCCTACTATCACATTGGTGTTTGTTGGATTGGCTATTCTCTGAGAGCATGTGATATACCTTACAGGGAAACAGTGAGCACTTAGAGGAATTGCTGTACTTTTGCTGGATCTGATAATTTATCTTATATGCACTGTATCTCTGATCCTGAATCTAAGTCTAAGTGGATGATGCATTGGTTGGGTTTAACAAATGTCCTAGCTGGCATAACTTCACCATTTCAAATAATGAATGGTTGGTTGATGTTGGTCCCTAATGTCTTGAAATTACCTCTCAAAGAAAGTTGATGCTTTAGTTTCCTATGCTCTATCAATATTTATCTAACTTCAACAAAGACAGATGAGGGGTGTTAGCATGTAGATCAATATTAGCCTTCAGAATGATGCACTGCTTGTGTTAGAATTTAGCTCAGCTGACTAAAATGACATGTTTGCATTAGCCTGTTAGTGCTGTCTTGGCGCTATGGAGCACTACTTTACAATGGTCTGTCTGTGTTAGCATTTAGGTAAGCTGGATAACCTTTACAGTGTAATGACATGTTTACTTTGCATTGACCTGCTAGTGCTATCTTGGTGGTAAAGAGTGGAATCCAATGCACTGAGTTAGGATTTAGCTAACTCATCATTTAGCTCGGCTAGCTTACCTTTACAGTGGAGGATGATATGCTTATCATTGGGGCTTATCTCAGCATTAAAGAACAGACAGTGCGCCTTATTTAGCTCACACGTCAGACAGTGTCGAGGGAACAACCCGACAGTCTTCACACTGAAAGGAAGGGGAAGACGGAAGATTAGGTGACCGTTTTAACATCCACTGCAAACCCTAAAGAACAGGCCTATAGAGTATCTAGCACCTGTGGTGTTTGCAGTTGGCACATGATATTTACACTCTACATAAATGAGGAGACAAGCAATGTTGAGGTTAGGAGCTTCAAGTCATTGGTTCACCTGAAAGCATTTTAAATGTAATTAAGACGATTCTCCCTTATCAAAGAGCAGCTGAATTTGGAAAAGGTTTGTTGAAAAATGTAATTATCATAACCTAATGTGCCTGTGCAACCTCCATACTCTTTATAAAACAAGTATCATCCAGTGTACACGATCTTACATCAGAGTGTCTCTACATTTCTGTAAGCACACAACCTCAGATGTTTACTGTTGTTATGACATGTTCTTCGCTAAAAGAAAAATGACAGAATATGAGAGGGACTGTAAATCAAAGGGGAGCTGTCAAGCAAGATTCAGGACAGGTTGCTAAATGAGTCACCTGAAAAGCTGTCTTCTTCGCGGTGAGCCTTCAGTGCTGAGAAAATATCTGTATAGAAGAAACAAACAAGTTAATTGAGTCTCAAAGAAATCCGGTGGCCTTCGCTAACAAGGTTATGCCATAAATACACTCTCAAGCTCAGCTTTGTGCCTGCAACATGTCATATTTAGATGAGAAATAAACCTGATACTTTCAAATAAGCAGGATTTGTCTGTGTACTTCATATGCAAATGACACTCAGTCTTGAGGCAATACGCATGAGGTTTATTAGTGTCAAGTTGAGAAGAGAAAACACTTGCCTATCAAGCTACAATAACATGCTAATACAGGTACTATACAGTTTCACACTCAAGGTTCTATGTTTTATGATGCAAAATGCAATGTCAATTCTTAAACCTCCTTTTCCCACCATGCACTATGGTGTGCTGTCTATGATTTGCAGTTACATTGGTCTGAGATTTTGATTCGGAATGTACCTGACACCACAACTCTTACAAGAGTAATGACACAAAGCCCCCCATAACATACAATCAAGTTCACTGTGATAACAATGATGTTTTCGCTTTGTGCTGTCGTCAACTCCTCTACAGCATTCATTCATCATTCCATACATGCACATAATGTGATCTGTCGACCAGACTAGCTGTTGCATATGTATGAGATACCTTTGTGTCAAGAACTGATGAGGAATGTGTTGAATTATGATTAATGTCATGTTATAGTCAATGCAGGAATTATTACATATGGGACTCAACATGGCTGCAGATGCTCAACTGTCTGTCACCTATCCATATAAGACTCATATATAGTGAGGTCCAAAAATATTTTGACAGTGACACATTGGTCACACTTTATTTGGATAGTCCATCTGTAGATGCTTTACAGATGGTCATACTATATTTTGATAAGCAACTACTTGCCAGATATACTGTTAGGTTTAGAATAAGGGTTAGGGTAAGTTTAGAATAAGGGTTAGGGTAAGGGTTAAGAGTAAGAGGGTAAGGGTAAGAGTCTGAAGATAGTCCATCTGTAGATGCACTACAGACTATCCAAAAAATGTGTTATCAATAAATTGTTTAGTCTCTGTACTCCAGCACTTCGGATTTGAAATTATACAATGAATATGAGGTTTCATTAGTCCACTGATGATACATTCCCAAAAAGTTTTGCATGTCAGCAGTCAAGTTTTCAAGATATTGGGCTTTCAAGAAGCAAAGTGTTCCCTACAAAATCATCATGATGATTTAAAAAGTTAGAGGCATAAATGTCATACCCCCCAAAAATGCTATGCTTCCCTTTTTATTGTTAATGGTGAGAGGTTAGCATTTCTTGGGGGTATGATCTTTGTGCCACTGTACCTTTCTCACTCATTATTATTCACGTTTCATTCAAGGATTATCCGTAATCATGGTAGCATCCACATTAATGTGCAAGTATTCAAAACAGTGGAGGTCAGTGCCATTTATGATAAGGGAGGACTATTTTTTTAATGAGCATGGCCTTATTTCTATTACAGCATGTTGGATGACTGTCATTAATAGTCCATTCACCCAGTTCAATTGAACATCGATAGGGTTAGGCAACTACATGATACTCAAATTTTCCATATACCCATCATGAGGTTGCTCCAACCTAGACTACGAATGAAAGTTTACAACGTGTAATTATTGCGTGTTAGGAATATGGGCATAAAAATACCATACTTTGACTACTTTAAAACACATAAGTAAATGTGCCCAAATACTTTTGGTTCCTTTAAATGGGACTGTGTACAAAGAGTTCTGTCATTTCTAAACAGTTCACCCGAGCTGACAGTCTGCACTTTAATCATAGTCATTGCATCATTTCAAATCCAAAGTGCTGGAGTACAGAGCTAAAACAAAGTGTCGCTGTCCAAATAATTTTGTACCTCACTGTACGTACTAAATACCTGAATCCTCATTATTGATTTATTATGCACAGTTCAGAAGAGACACTCACATGTTGTCGTTGCTCTCATCATAGGCCAGGATCTTAGTTACTTCCCAGTTTCCTGATGTTAGATGGCGGACCTCGTTTTGATCTGCTCTGAACTGGAGCGAGGAAGGAGACGAGAAACAGGAAATATACTATTATTAGAGTGATCTACAATATCTATTTTTAAAAAACCTTCCTGTTTTCAGAGTCATCACATCATCCTCATCAAGATCATCATCATCCTCATCATACGTCCTAAGTACTGGTCACTAGCAAGGATTGCAATTTGATGTGGTTGAAGCCACTTTCATTGAGTTATCACATAATATAATTGCAAAAAAGTACAGTGGCCATTGAGAGATGATGCTCACCACTATGGGCACACAGTAGTAACCCTACCCTCACTTGTGCTGTAACCATGGAGATATTACTCTCACCCCGGTGGAAACTATGGTAACAGAACCCTTTGAGTGGTAACCATGGTGACATGAGTGACCCTCATCAGTGATGTAACTATGGTGACGTGACCCTAGTACCTGTGTGGTGAACATGGCGATGTGATGGAACTCTCCACGCCCGCCTTGCTTGACGGGCACTGTCAGGAAGAATATGCTGCCATCCCTGGAGAACACTGGTTCCTGGTTCTGCCGAAACAAAAACAGCAAACATTTTTAGTTTAGAGTGTTATGACGTCATTACATGATCACAGAGATAGTGTAAAATACAGTAATTTAAACCAGTTTACTACAGCAGGAAAATAATCCTGGAAATATGAATTATTATGTGGATTATAATTATTGGTCATATTTGTAGGGATTGATACATTTTCTGTTAGGGCAAATCAAGTCTGACATTTCCAAGTGAAATTATCAACTTTAGAAGCCTTTTTAAAACTCAAATACACTAAAAGTTTGCAATTCTCAGCAACAAAAGAGTAATCAAATTAAGATCCTACATCGGTACAAGTGTAATGGCAATTTAGGCCATTTACTACTATGAGTGCACAACAAAGATCTATTGAATAAGATTGAATGCAAGTTTGGCCATTACTGACAAAAGTAAATATTTTTTACCTGCTTTGAAAGCCAGAGCTCTGAGACCTCCTCATGCCTCTGAAATAGAAAGGCCAACATGTTAACAGTTAATATTATGTCCCGATTTATAATATGTCCCATATTACATCCCAACCTACTTCAGCAAACCTGAATAGCCGTGGAGCCTGGTTGGAATTAAGCATCCCACAAAGACAGCCCTAAGTCCCTCAAAATCACTCAATTCCCTTTCTTCCCCAATACTTTAACTCTAAAAGCGCCAACATATTTCAACCCCTAAAAGTTCCAAAAGTGTTTTGTTTTTCTTTTCAAAAAAATGTATGAAACACTTTCTGTCAAACTAACACTTTTTATTTTATTAACCTTTTGTAACACAAGTAAATTGTTTTTAATTTCCCAAAATAAGAATACATTTAAAAATGTTTAAATTTTTTTAAAGATATTTTGATCAATTTCACCCATAGATACTAATTATGAACATTTGTCTGTTATTTCTTCAGTGTTTTTTTCCTGTAATACTCAGAGGCTGAGAAAGTGGCAAATCTGAGATACTGGTAGTACCTAAAGTGTCCCTGTCACGACTCCTACCGAAGGTGGCTCCCCTTCCCGTTCGGGTGGTGCTCGGCGGTCGTCATCACCGGCCTACTAGCTGCCACTGATTCTTTCCTCCCCCTCCTTGTCTGTTTATTGGTTACACCTGTTGTGTATTTGCTGATTAGTTGGGCTTTATTAGCCAGCCGGCCCGCCTGCTCTTTGTGCTGGATTGTTTTGTGTAACTTGTGTGCACGTCTGTGGGTTACGTGTTTCCCGTTTTGCTGGACAGTTTAAGTCCCCGTGTTTGGGGCGTTGTTTTTGTTGTACGCCCTGTGTTTTCGTGGGGTTGGCTTATGTTCGCCGTTTTTGTGCATTAAATTAGCACTACCCTGAACTCTCTGCTTCCTGCGCCTGACTTCTCACCCACTACACCCAGAACGTTACAGTCCCCCGATATGGCCGATTTAGACCATATGGTGGCATCAGACTTTTAGCTCTAATTTTGGAATGCTATGGGCGATCAACTCAGTTCCAAGAACGATGAGACTCTCAACTTGGTGCAGAGAAATTGACTGAAAGCTAAATATTTATTTACATACACATATATATATATATATATAATTTTTATTATAGTGGCTGCTATGCCCCAAATTTTCATACTACCACACATCGCTAGTATAAAAAGACTGATTATGTTTCATTCCTCCATTTTAACACAAGCATCTAGATAGATGTAGTTTTTTGTTGTTGGTAACAAGTTGCTTGACCGAGTATAAAAAAGGGTTTCTAAATGATGACATTTTTTTGACCCCCTGTTGGTGCTTTTAGGGTTAAAATGCCAACTGGGGAAATCCGGAATCTGTGCTCTTTAAATTAAAACCCATTGGAGACAAGGACAAAAGCATTGGCAGAGAAATTGAGTCTGCGCCCAGGCGGAGCCGCTTCTTGGCTGGAGCGTCTGTTTGTTTGTGGTCCAGCCGTCTGTGGGGCCTGACCCTGGGACAGTCGAACTGGACCGTGTCCAATAGACTCCCATGTTTTCCCCACAGGGGACCGCAGCTTTGCCCTTTTCCAGACATAGCTTATAATAACACTGTGCAATCATTGCCATCAAAACAAATAGTGGGAAGAATAAGTCTTTACTTAATGAAAACAGTTTGCTGAGATGATCATTTAATAAAGGCTTCCCAGTTGAAAGTAATAGAATAATTAATATGACTTATAGTGTGTGTTTATCTGATAAATGCCACAAGATAATAGTTGTATTCAAAGTGGTAGATAAACAAAACAGAAAAAGTGCACCCCTCCACAAGTGTCCTTTAGCAGGCATAGTAAAAAGCACACAAAAAAGCACAACAGCTGATACAGCACTATCAGATGAGGCATTCGAGTCAATGGTATCTCTCCCTTTGGTAGCATAGCAGTAATAAAGTCAATGCATTGTCTGCTCTGTTCTCCCACTGACACAATAACAGAATGACCCCCCCAGGGTGAGTGTGACCTAGTCTCAACATTACCAAGCCCCCCACCCCCTACCCAGCATGCCTCTCACCTTAACACAGGCCCCCGTGGTGGTCTCACATACGGTCAGGATGGACACATTCTGGGCACGGTTCATCCACCTGACCGTCGTCTTGGTTTTACTGATCCAACTGACCATGGCGACATAGTGCTCCCTACAAGAGAGAACAACCACAGTGGTTATTGTCTGAGACATGGACCATGACCACATAGTGCTCCTTACTAGAGAGAACAACCACAGTGGTTATTGTCTGAAACATGGACCATTGCCACATAGTGCTCCCTACGAGAGAGAACGGACAGAAGTTGTTATCATCTGCAACATGTACCATGACCTAGTCCCTCCAAATAGCGAACTTTCCAATATGTGTTTTCATTATTCCAGGCAGTAAATCACACCTTAGTTTGAGGCTGTCTGGTGGTGTGAGCTCCTGTGTGTGTGTCGGCCCGTACAGATTCACCACATATAACTTCACTGTGGGGTTGGGTTGGCCAGCCTGAAAACAGAATCAGTCCTTTAGATATTGTAGCACCATTAAACATTATGAATCACAGATTAAAAACACCACACGAAAGCAATCACCATATCGACTAAACAATTGCATAATTACATTGTAGTTATGTAGAGCAATATTATACTGTATATGTGCTACCAACATAAAAAAAAACTTCAAAACATTCTGAAACAATAGATGATGATAATAGTAACACATTAGAATCATTGATCACATGCCCTAACAATGGATAATAGCTATGGCTTTACACAATACAACGCATAATATCAACTCGTTTTATCTAACGGTGATACAAATGTTAATGGTTATGAAAGAAAATGAGATAAACAGCATGACTAAAGTTATCACCTCATTTACACGCAGCCCTGGATTTAGCCTAACCATGTTTAAACCTGAATAAGAATCACAAAGGTTGGCCTTGAACAATGCATGAAGATATGAACCAAAGCCTGTATAAGCCTGTATAGTCCTCTTATAGGCACTGCTACAGCACAGTATTGTATTGACCTTTTCTAATGCTAATCCTCCCTAATAGAGTACCAATGCTTTTTCTACATTCAGTGTCATATTCACTGTTGGCACTCAACCCTAAATGCCATATGCCAAGCTCTACTGGTTCTCACCCTCGGTATGGATTCTGACGCTTCTAGTTTAACCTTGGGCCAAGAACACATGGCCGGATTGGCCTCACACTGGACCACAGTGCTGTGTTGCAAGAGGCTGACAAAAAGCAGGAAGAGGGATCATTTATGTATCCTCAGTTATCTAATTATCAATGTAGAAACAGAGGACACAGGGTTTCTGTCCCAAATGGTACCCTATTCCTTTCATAGTACATTACTGGTACCATAGGCCCCTGGTCAAAGTAGTGCATTGTGTAGGGAAAAGGGTGTATATTGGGACACACCCAGGACTGGGGGAACAACAGACATCTGGTGGGGAGTTTCAGTCTTAATTGCTGCAGGAAAGGGACACTGTTTGGATGGATCTTCCTGTACCTTGAAGTTTAGACATGCTGTGGGTCTTATTCAATCAGGATGGTGAATCAGGATGGTTCCCGGAGTTAGGTGAAATCGAAGTTTAGAATTATAGTGATACGGTAATGGATTTGCTGTTTTAAACTGTAAAAAACTCAAAGTACATTTATACTACCGGTCAAAAGTTTTAGAACACCTACTCATTCAAGGGTTTTTATTCATTTTTACTATTTTCTACACTGTAGAATAATAGTGAGGACACTATGAAATAACACATAAGGAATCATGTAGTAACCAAAAAAGTGTTAAAGAAATCAAAATATATTTTACATTTGAGATTCTTCAAAGTAGCCACCCTTTTCCTTGATGACAGCTTTGCACACTCTTGGAATTCTCTCAACCAGCTTCACTGGTTGGGGGGGGGGTGTAATACAGAAGGTAGACCTATTTGGTAAAATAAGCAAATAGAAACGACAGTTTATCTTTGCTTTAAGACATGAAGGTCAGTCAATTACGGAACATTTCAATACCTGCCACAGGAATGGAAGACTCAGGGTTCATTAGGATAAGTTCATTAGACTTTACCAGCCTCAGAAATTGCAGCTCAAATAAATGATTCACAGAGTTCAAGTAACAGACACATCTCAACATCACCATCCACTACTAAAGGACACCAATAATAAAAAGAGACTGGCTTGGGCAAAGAAACACGAGCATTAGACAGGTGTAAATCTGTCCTTTGGTCTGGAGTTCAAATGAGAGATTTTTGTTTCCAACTGTCGTGTCTTTGTGAGACGCGGTGTTGGTGTACGGATGATCTCCGCAAGGGTATTTCCCACTGCAAAACATGGAGGAGGAGGTGTCATGGTGTGCAGCTGCTTTGCTGGTGACACTGTCTGTGATTTATTTAGAATTCAAGGCAAACTTAACCAGCCTGGCTACCACAGCATTTTGCAGCGATACGCCATTCCATCTGGTTTGTGCTTAGTGGGACTATCATTTGTTTTTCAACAGGACAATGACCCAACACACCTCCAGGCTGTGTAAGGGATATTTGACCAAGAAGGAGAGTGATTGAGTGCTACATCAGATGACCTGGTCTCCACAATCACTGGACCTCAACCCAATTGAGATGGTTTGGGATTAGTCGGACCACAGAGTGAAGGAAAAGCAGCTAACAAGTTCTCAGCATATGTGGGAACTCCTTCAAGACTGTTGAAAAAGCATTCCAGGTGAAGCTGGTTGAGAGAATTCCAAGAGTGTGCAAAGATGTCATCAAGGCAAAGGGTGGCTATTTAAAGTATCTCAAATATAAAATATATTGTTATTTGTTATTTGTTTAACACATTTTTGGTTACTACATGATTCCATGTGTTATTTCATAGTTTTGATGACTTCACTATCATTCTACAATGTAGAAAATAGTAAAAAATAAAGTAAAACCCTTGAATGAGTAGGTGTTCTAAAACCTTGGACTGGTAGTGTATCTAATTGTGATTTCTAAAAGCTCAAGAGGAATGTTAATTTGGTTTTGATTGAATGACTAGAGATATATATAACATAGACCATCTGTAAATAGCCCACCCAACTACCTCATCCCCATATTGTTTTAATTTTTTCTCCTTTGCACCCAATTATCTCTATCTGCACACTCGTCTTCTGCACATCATCATCTCCATTGCTAAATTGTCATTATTTCGCCACTATTCCTATTTATTGCCTTACTTCCCTAATCTTACTACATTTGCACACACTGTATATAGACTTTTCTATTGTGTAACTGACTGAACATTTGTTTATCCCATGTGTAAATTCTGTGTTGTTTGTGTCACACTGCTTTGCTCTATCTTGGCCAGGTCGCAGTTGTAACTGAGAACTTGTTCTCAACAAGGTGAAAAAATATATATATTTTTTATCTTACTGTAATCTCAGCGTACTCAGAGTTATCTTGTTAATTTGTTTCATTCCACCAATTGAAGCTAGATAGGTGGGTGGCAGCAGACAATGTACTTCTACATCATCTCAGGCTTACCTTAGGGTAGGGGTATTGCTTTCCTTTGGGGTATGAAGCACCAGTGAAGCGAGGAAGGGCCATATTGGGCACCAGAGTGTCATTGAGGACCAGGAAGGCCAACCTCTCTCCATCCGGTGACCACCAGTGTGCTATATGTGACTGGAGAATCTCCTCTGTAAAGAGACACAAGGAATATATAACAAATATATTGCAGATCTCGAGAAAATTAAATACAGAAAGTATTCATACCCCTTGACTTGTTACAGCCTGAATTCAAAATGGATTCAATATATATTTTTTCTCACCCATCTACACACACAATAATGATAAAGTGAAAACATGTTTTTAGAAATGTTTGCCTTTTGTTTTTAGGTACAGAAATATCTCATTTACATAAGCATTTACACCCCTGAGTCAATACTTTGTAGAAGCAACTTTGGCAGCGATTACAGCTGTGAGTCTTTCTGGGTAAGTATCTAAGAGTGTTATACTCCTGGATTGTGCAACATTTGCCCATTATTCTTTTCATTATTCTTTTCAAAACTGTCAAATTGATTGTTGATCATTGCTAGACAACCATTAACCATCAGGTCTTGCTGTAGATGTTTAAGCAGATTTAAGTCAAAACTTTAGCTCAGCCACTCAGAAACATTCACTGTCTTCTTGGTAAGCAACTCCAGTGTAGATTTGGCCTTGCGCTTTGGGTTATTGTCCCGCTGAAAGGTGAATTAATCTCCCATTGTCTGGTGGAAAGCAGACTGAAACAGGTTATCCTCTAGGATTTTGCCTCTGCTTAGGTCTATTATGTTTCTTCTTTATCCTGAAAAACTCCCCAGTCCTTAGCGATTATCAGCATACCCATAGCATGATGCAGCCACCACTATGTTTGAAAATATGAAGAGTGGTACTAATGTGTTGTATTTGCCCCAAACATGATACTTTCTATTCAGGACAAAAACTTAACTTATTCAATTTTGCAGTGTTACTTAAGTGCATGGTGCAAACAGGATTCATGCTTTGGAATATTTGTATTCGGTACAGGTTTCCTTCTTTTCATTCTGTCAATTATCAAATCAAATGTTATTTTTCACATGCACTGAATACAACAGGTGAAATGCTTACTACAAGCCCTTCACCAACAATGCAGTTCAATAAATAAGAGTCAATAAAATATTTTCTAAATAAACTAAAGTAAATTATAAAATAAAAAGTAACACAATAAAATAACGGGGCTATATACAGGGGTACTGGTATCAAGTCAATGTGTGGGAGTACAGGTTAGTCGAGGTAAATTGTACATGAAGGTAGGGGTAAAGTGACTATGCATAGATAATACACAGTGAGTAGCAGCAGTGTAGAAACAAAGGGGGGGTCAATGCAAATAGTCCGGGTCGCCATATGATTAATTGTTCAGCAGTTTTATGGCTTGAGGGTAGAAGCTGTTAAGGCGCCTTTTGGACCTAGATTTGGCGCTCCGGTATCGCGTGGTAGCAGAGAGAACAGTCTATGACTTGGGTGACCGGAGACTATGACAATTTTTTGGGCCTTCCTCTGACACCGCCGAGTATATAGGTCCTAGATGGCAGGAAGCTTGGCCCCACTGATGTACTGGGCCATACGCGCTACCCTCTGTAGCGCCACTATACTGCCAGGTCTCTGACCTCCTCCCTATAGTCTGTCCCATCGTTGTCAGTGATCAGGCCTACCACTGTTGTGTCATCAGCAAAGTTGATGATGGTATTGGAGTCGTGCTTGGCCACGCAGTCGTGGGTAAACAGTTAGGACAGGAGGGGACTAAGCACGGACCCCTGAGGGGCCCCTGTGATGAGGATCAGCATGGCAGATGTGTTGTTGCCTACCCTCACCACCTGGGTGTGGCCCATCAGGAAGTCCAGAATCCAGTTGAAGAGGGAGATGTTTAGTTTAGCTTAGTGATGAGCCTTGTAGGCACTATGGTGTTGAACGCTGAGCTGTAGTCAATGAACAGCATTCTCACATAGTAGTAGGTGTTCCTTTTTCCAGGTGGGAAAGGGCAGTGTGGAGAGATTAAGAATGCGACATCTGTGGATCTGTTGGGGCCGTTTGCGAATTCGATTGGGTCTAGGGTTTCCGGGATGATGGTGTTGATGTGAGCCATGACAAGCCTTTCAAAGCACTTCATGGCTACCGATGTGTGAGCTACGGGGCGGTAGTCAATTAGGCAGATTAACTTCACTTTCTTGGGCACAGGAACTATGGTGGTCTGCTTGAAACATGTAGGTATTACAGACTCAGTCAGGTAGAGGTTGGAAATGTCAGTGAAGACACTTGCCAGTTGGTCCACGCATGCTCTGAGTACACTTCTTGGTAATCCGTCTGGTCCCCCGGCCTTGTGAATATTAACCTGTTTAAAGGTCTTGCTCACATCGGCTACTGAGCGAGCATAAAAGCCATTTGGCTCGTCTGGTAGGTTAGTATTGTGGATTAACTACAATGTTGTTGATCCATCGTCTGTTTTCTCCTATCACAGCCATTAAACATTAACTGTTTTAAAGATACCATTGGCCTTAAGGTGAAATCCCTGAGCAGTTTCCTTCAACACAATCCAAAGTGTAATTAATAACTTGCTCCAATAACCATGCTCAAAGGGATAGTCTGCTTTTTTTACCCATCTACCAATAGTTGCCCTTCTTTTGCGAGCCATTGGAAAACATCCCTGGTCACTGCTCGACTGAGGGACCTTACAGATATGTGTATGTGTGCAGTACAGTGATGAGATAGTTATTCAAAAATCATGTTAAGCACAATTATTGCACACAGTGAGTTCACGCAACTTATTATGTGACTTGTTAAGCACATTTTTACACACATTTTTTTTTAGGTTACCCATATCAAAGGGGTGAATACTTATTGACTCAAGACAATTCAGCTTTCACTTTTAAAGAATTAGTAAACATAATTCCATTTTTACATTATGGGGTATTGTGTGTAAAAAAAATCTCAGCTTAATCCATTTTAAATTCAGACTGTAACTCAACAAAATGCAGACAAAGTTGAGGGGTGTGAATACTTTCATAAGGCACTGTATTCTCCAACAAAATGGCCATGTAGTTTTTAGGGCTCGATTCAATCCGTATCACTGAAGTATTGCGTAAGATCCACGTTATAGAGTAATTTAAAGGCAACGTTCCCTCAACCGCGGAGACTTCATTCACGGTTAACGCTGCATATGGAAGTTTAGTGTGAAACACCTTGAGATAATAGTTGATATAATCATCTTTCCTGAAGTTTCCATCTGTACTGTTCCATGTGCGAAGGCCATATGTCGATAGTGTGCTAAAAAAAATAGAGAGCACTAAAGTATTGCGACAACTCAAGCATGATGTTCGAGTGCAGTTAACAGTCTGTGGCAACATAATGTCAAACATTTGAGATGTTAATTAGGTCTGATTGGGAGTCATTGAGAGAGAGAGAGAGAGAGAGAGAGAGAGAGAGAGAGCGAGAGAGAGAGAGAGAGAGGAGGTGACAGGTGTGGCATATGAAGAAACTGGATAAACAGCATGCTCTTTACACAGGGGCATCTTGTGCTGGGGACAAAAAATAATAATAATTTTGTCACATAACAAAATGCCACAGATGACTCAAGTTTTGAGTGAGGGTGCAATTGGCATGCTGACTGCAGTATTGTCCACCAGAGCTGTTGCCTGGTAATTGAATGATAATTTCTCTACCATAAACCGCCTCCAATGTAATTTTAGAGAATTTGGCAGTACGTCCAACCGGCCTCAAAACCGCATATCACATGTATCCATGCCAGCCCAGGACCTCCACATCCGGCTTCTTTATCTGTGGGATTGTCTGAGACCAGACACCTGAACAGCTGATGAAACTGTGGGTTTGCACAAGAAATAATTTCTGCACAACCTGTCAGAAACCGTCTCAGGGAAGCTCATCTGCATGCTCGTCATCCTCACAAGGGTCTTGACCTTTATGCAGTTTGGCGTCGTAACCGACTTCAGTGGGAAAATTCTCACCTTCAATGGTTATTGGCATGCTGGAGAAGTGTGCTCTTCAAGGATGAATCCTGTTTACAACTGTACTGGGCCGATGGCGTTGTGTGGGCGAGTGCTTTGCTTGTGTCAAAGTTGTGAACAGTGCCCCAGAGTGGTGAAATAGCAAAAAGGTCAAATAAAGATCAAGAGAAATAATAAAGTAATGGTAAACTGTACTGTAAATTAATAGTCTCATGTTCTGGCTTTCCTTTTGGTGTTTTATACATTGCTGAGTGCACACGCTTAGTTAATATGGCCCTGAATGTCCATACAGTAAATCATTACAATGATAATTCTTCACAAAGGTACAGATGATGGAAAAATTAACAAAAATTATACACATTTGCACAGTTAAAGTAACTGCTTGCTGAAACGCTTTCTTAATCTGTGTAAAGTTTCATTTCTCCTGAGTAACGTAATGGGATGTCTTTCTCCTAAACTTAATGAACTCTTCCCGTTTCAAATCTGCTATTTCATCACATTTATATTTAATCATTGTTTTGCATAAACTGGCATCCGGTACTAATTTAGTATTTCATTCATCCACCTACTATGTAGCTGAAGGGAAATGGAAATTTCATTTAAAAAAATGCGGTTTGACTCCCCGACTGTGTTTGACTAATTTGATATCATCAGGAAAACATGAGGCATGTTAGAATTGTTGAAAATCACTGAACTGTGTTATTCAGTCACAAATATCTTGAGTTAAACTGAACAAAAATATAAACGCCACATGTAAAGTGTTGGTCCCATGTTGCATGAGCTGAAATAAAAGATCCAAGAAATGTTCCATGCGCACAGTGGTTGAAAAAGTACCCAATTGTAATACTTGAGTAAAAGTATAGACCCTAATAGAGAGTTACTCCAGTAAAAGTAAAAGTCACCCAGTAAAATGCTCCTTGAGTAAAAGTCTAAAAGTATTTGCTTCTAAATATTCTTAAGTATCAAAAGTAAATGTAATTGCTAAAATGTACTTAAGTATCAAAAGTGAAAGTGGAAATAATTCCTTCTATTAAGCAGAGCAGACAGCACCATTTTCTTTTTTTTGTTTTTAAATCTATGGATAACCAGGGGCACACTCCAACACACATCATTTACAATAGATGCATTTGTGTTGTCTTGATAAATGCGTGAATTGGTCAATTTTTCTGCCCTGCTAAGCATTCAACATCTAACGATTACTTTGGGAGTCAGGTAAAATGTATGGAGTAAAAAACAACATTATTTTCTTTAGGAATGTAGTGAAGTAAAAGTAAATATGAATAGTAAAGTAAAGTACAGATACCCCCCAAAACTATATAAATAGTACTTTAAAGTATTTGTACTTAAGTACTTTACACCACTGCATATGCACAACAAGCTTATTTCTCTCATACATTTGTTTACATCCCTGTTAGCAAGCATTTTTCCTTTGCCAAGATAAATACCACACCTGTCAGGTGTGGCATATCAAGAGTCTGATTAAACAGCATGATCATATAAAGAATCTGATTTAACAGCATGATCATTGCACAAATGCACCTTGTGCTGGAGACAATATAAGGCCACTCTAAAATGCACATGTTTGTTTGCACACAATGTTTTTCCCACAACAATATGCCACAGATGTCTCAAGTTTTGAGGGAACATGTAATTGGCATGCTGACTGCGGGAATTTCCACCACAGATGTTGCCAGAAAATGTAATGTTAACTTCTCTACCATAAGCCGCCTCCAACGTAGTTTTTGAGAATTTTGCAGGACATCACAACCGCAGAGGATGGTGAAAACATTTTGGGGTTAAGTGGGTTAAAATCTTCATAGAAGTCACAGAGGGTACAGAGGGACATGCCAAAATGCTGAATGTTGGCACTTTAGCAAGTCTTTTTGTTCATATAAAAAAGCTGATAACATTTTCTGTGTGGTCTATATTAAAGGGCACTTAATTTAATATAACAGGTATTTAAGATTAAATATTGCAGCACAATGTTTACTTCAAATATCAAAGGAGCGCAAAATGTATTCTATTCGTGGAACGACCCACCTACCCTCGTACAGCCAGTCAGTGATCCCATTGAAAATGACCCCTTCCTTTCCAGACGATGTCAGTCTGAGGGAGTTGCTCTTCACATCTGATTGGTAGTAAATATTGTTTTCAAATATGTAGATCTGTGGGCACAAGGACACACAATGAGAACAGGAAAGTCATTACTGACCTATCACATTTAACATTTGACCTTGGTATGACCTCTACAGGCCTGCACTGTGAAACTCAATGAAACATCAGTGTTTGACAAAAATTATGTTTTGAACCCAGAGAGAATAAACTTCTATGGTAATGTACAGTATATTCAAACACAAATACAAGGCCTACGGTAAAATCCGTTTCAACACACTCAATTTAGCAGACATATTGAAATTCATGAAAGGGGGAAATAATAACACATTTTCCAATCAGGTCTTATTCCCTGATTGGATACGGTTGAAGTGGCCTGGATTCACCCTTGACCAGAGAAACAGCAGAAACCTAATGTCCGATTCCATCAACCTAAAGGACCTGTGTTACATAGAGCAGTGTTGAAATTAGCACCCAATTCCTCAGCCTCAGATTTCTATTTTTCCCAGAACCATTCAACGTTTCTCAGCCAGCCAGCTGTCTGCATCAGCCAGACTTACATAAAGCACTGTTATGTAGACACTTGGTCCTGGAGCTGACCCCATCTCAAGCTCTGCAGGCCCCGCTGTTATATCAAAGACATTAAGCAAAGGCAACTTGCCTAAATCGCTTCCATAGTGTGTGTGTGGTATAGGATTCAGTGAAAAGAGCTGCTTTTAACAGCAATGACTTGAACAGTTTGAACAGTTTCCACATCAATGTACCATCTGCTTCACTAAAAGCTGAGACTAGTTGTCCTTAAACCACAGGAGAGGAGAGGAGTGCGTTTGAAACTACGAGGCGTCTGTTAGGAAATTTGGTTATGACAGGTTTGGTTACAAGGAAGCGCAATCGTAACATTTCTATATGGATTACTCTTTGTTTTGGGCTTGAGTTTGTGTTCACAGATCAGCCCAGCAGCAAAACCCTTCACTTCAAGGATGCTGTTGCTGACCCACACAAACCTACTGTGTCAGTTCTGTACACGAACTGAGCATCAGTATACTTTTTTGGGCCACCAGTAATATAAAACAACTTTGCCAGTAATATCATTAAATTGTGATGTTGAGTAAACAAATATACTTTGATTTCACCTAATTTTAACATTGTCACCAAGATCACATGCTCAACTTCATAAAAACATGTTTTCCCATCTCATGAGGTAAAAAAAAAGAAGTGCCTCTCTTCAGCTTAATTAAATAATGAAGGCATTATAGAGCTCGAGATAATTACTATTATTACATTTTTTTACTATAGGTTGTACATTGTATGGCTAGCTCCTGCTCAGTCCAGTCCAAGCTCTTCACTGCCCTGGCATCCCAATAGTGGAACCAGCTTCCCCCTGAAGTGAGGACAGCAGAGTCCCTGCCCATCTTCCGAAAACATCTGAAACCCTACCTCTTCAAAGAGTATCTTAAATAATCCCACAGCACCACCCCAATTTTTTTGTTGTTGTAAACTTAACACTCACACTTGACTTTTTCCCCCCCTTACTAGCTCTGACCTCGCTGACAGCTACTTTATTGCGGGAAAATGTACTTACTATGACTGTGATATTAAGATGAATGCACTAACTGTCACTCTGGATAAGAGCATCTGACTAAAATGTCAATGTAAATGTTGTGCTTCCAATGAGTGGTATTATACGGCTATACAGTGTACGGCTAGCGGTGCTATACCTAGCATTGTGTATGCAGACATAAGCCTTCTCATGCTCACTTTTCGTTGGCTCACTATATGTCAATCCCTGAAAGACTGACTTCCACATTAGTGAAAACGTAATGGAAGATACATTTCTCTTCATCTTTACCAGGAGGTTCAGAAAAACATTGTCACTGTAGGACTCGATATCCCTCCCTCCCTCCGGCCTCCTGTAAGCAACATTTCAATAAGTAAATTCTCAATTTGTGTGTTCATCTGATTTCGACTCAGTTTATACCAAATGAAGCTCCAGGTCATCCTAAATCAATTGATGTATTGTTTGTCGATATGAATACCATGAAAACACGCAACTACAGTTCTTAACATTTACTCATAACTTCATAATACATTTGAACCATATCAGACAAATAATCTGTCATGTACTGAACCCTCTGTTTGAAACAATATGGAGGGGATTCAAAGCTTTATTCATTCACATGAAAAATGTATATACTTTTGTATTTCATACCTGCATAACCAAGATTTGTATAGAAAAAAAGATATAAAAAGTAGTTGGACCAGTCCACTGTATTATACAACTCTTCAGCTTTCTGTGGATATTAGGGTTACTAGTCTACTCTTCAAGGCCCTCTCTATTTTATTTTAACCGGGCATAGCATATATAGGCTCAAAAGGTGCCAAATAAAGTAACAGGGTTGATGATTTATTCTTAAATCAGCCATAAATCCCGTGACTGGGGAATGGAAGCTTGTTGTGTGCAACAGGGAGGGGCAAATGAATGCAAGATGAGCAAAATAAACATCTATTTGGTAAAACATTTCTAGCCTATCTATCTATGGGTAACAGATTTGACAATTAGATTAGTGTTTCTTTATAAAAATATAGGAATAGTTTCACCAATATTAAAACAAGAGTTCCATTCACGTAACAGGCTTGACCCTTAAATGAGAGACATGCAAAAATTTGGGGGTACTTTAGCAAGTCATTATTCATCTGGAAAATCAGATTTATTGGATTCTCCATGTGGTCTATATAAAAGGGCACTTCATTTAATTAATATAACAGGATTTTATAACCCATAAGACTCTAAGCCCCGTCTAAGCCGGGGTAGGGGGTCTCCATATACAGTGCATTTGGAAAGTATTCAGACCCCTTGACTTTTTCCACATTTTGTTACGTTACAGCCGCATTCTAAAATTGATTAACTATGTATTTTTTCTTCATCAATCTTTACACACAATACCCCATAATGAAATGTTTGCAAATGTATAAAAAATAAAAACAGAAATACCTTACTTACATAAATATCCAGACCCTTTGCTATGATACTCGGAATTGAGCTCAGAGGCATCATGTTTCCTTTGCTCATCCTTGAGATGTTTCTACAACTTAATTGCAGTCCACCTGTGGTACATTCAATCGATTGGACATTATTTGGAAATGCACACACCTGTAAATAAATTCATAAGGTCCCACAGTTGACAGCGCATGTCAGTGCAAATACCAAGCCATGATGTTGAAGGAATTGTCCGTAGAGCTCCGAGACAGGATTGTGTCGAGGCACATATCTGGAGAAGGGTTCCAAAACATTTCTGCAGCATTGAAGGTCCCCAAGAACACAGTGGCTTCCATCATTCCACCCGGGCAAACTGAGCAATCGGGGGGGGAAGAGCCTTGGTCAGGGAGGTGACAAAGAACTGGATGGTCACTCTGACAAAGCTCCAGAGTTCCTTTGTGGAGATGGGAGAACCTTCCAGAAGGACAACCATCTCTACAGCACTCCACCAATCAGGCCTTTATGTTAGAGTGGCCAGACAGAAGCCACTCCTTAAAAGGCACATGAAAACCAGTTTGGAGTTTTACCAAAAGGCACTGAAAGACTCTCAGACCATGAGAAAACAAAGGCAACCTGCCTAAATGACTACAGACCCGTAGCACTCACGTCTATAGCCCTGACGTGCTTTGAAAGGCTGGTAATAATGGCTCACATCATCACCATTATCCCAGAAACTCTAGACCCACTCCAATTTGCATACCGCCCAAACAGATCCACAGATGACGCAGATGATCTCTATTGCACTCCACACTAACCTTTCCCACCTGGACAAAAGGAACACTTATGTGAGAATGCTGTTCATTGACTACAGCTCAACGTTCAACACCATAGTACCCTCAAAGCGCATCACTAAGCTAAGGATCCTGGGACTAAACACCTCCCTCTGCAACTGGATCCTGGACTTCCTGACGGGCCGCCCCCAGGTGGTGAGGGTACGTAGCAACACGTCTGCAACACTGATCCTCGACACTGGAGCTCCCCAGGGGTGCGTGCTCAGTCCCCTCGTGTACTCCCTGTTCACCCACGACTGCATGGCCAAGCACGACTCCAACACCATCATTAAGTTTGCAGACAACACAACAGTGGAAGGCCTGATCACCGACAATGACGAGACAGCACATAGGGAGGTCAGAGACCTGGCTGGGTGGTGCCAGAATAACAACCTATCCCTCAACGTAACCAAGACTAAGGAGATTATTGTGGACTACAGGAAATGGAAGACCGAGCACGCCCCCATTCTCATCGACGTACTGTAGTGGAGCAGGTTGAGAGCTTCAAGGTCCTTGGTGTCCACATCAACAATAAACTAGAACGGTCCAAACACACCAAGACAGTCGTGAAGAGGGCACGACAAAGCCTATTCCCCCTCAGGAAACTAAAAAGATTTGGCATGGGTCCTGAGATCCTCAAAAGGTTTTACAGCTGCAACATCGAGAGCATCCTGAACGGTTGCATCACTGCCTGCTACGGCAATTGCTCGGCCTCCGACCGCAAGGCACTACAGAGGGTAGTGCGTCCAGCCCAGTACATCACTGGGGCTAAGCTGCCTGCCATCCAGGTACTCTACACCGGGCAGTGTCAGAGGAAGGCCCTAAATTTTCTCAAAGACCCCAGCTACCCCAGTCATAGACTGTTCTCTCTAATACTGCATGGTCAAGCAGTATCGGAGTGTCTCGGGCAAAAAGGCTTCTCAACAGTTTTTAACCCCAAGCCATAAGACTCCTGAACAGGTAATCAAAATGGCTACCTGGACTATTATCATTTTGTCCCTTCCCCCATCCCCTCTTTTACGCTGATGCTACTCTCTGTTTATCATATATGCATAGTCACTTTAACTATACATTCATGTACATACTACCTCAATTGGGCCGACCTACCAGTGCTCCCGCACTAGAGCCTGTAAGTAATCATATATGCATTTCACTGTAACCTCAATCAACCTGGTGATATCTGTTGTATTTGGGGCATGTGACAAATAACATTTGATTTGATTTTGACATGGATAGAGCAGCTGTTCCTAATATTTTGAACACTCAGTGTACATTTTACAAACATTTACAGTATATACACATTTTCAATATATGTTGGAATGTATTTAAAATGTATTAAATAAATGTTTTTCAAATACATTATTTTGCCATTGTATTTTTTCCCGTATGGGCATGGAAGATATGTGTACTAGCAGTATCATCTATTCATAAGATACACTTATGGCTAATGATGCAGCGTATGCCACTCGAGAGTCCCGCATGCCTGCACATCTGTCTGCCTCTCACCCCTCATCACCAGTAATGGCCCTCTAATGGAGGTGAGTTTGATTTATGCCCAAATCAACCACACAGAATGTTCCAAATGTAGACAAGAAGCCACTAATATACTTAAGCCTGTTAGATGTTGACAAAAGGCTGTATGTTGGAATCAATCATCTAATTTGGCTGATTTCCATTTGAAAATGAACTGGAATTTCTCTTTCAAATACTCGTTTCAGAATCTCACATATGGGGACATTCCCTTCAAGGCTGGACCACAGGGAAGATCCAATTACACGTCTGTCATATACAGACAGGAAGCATGGCGAATAATGGGGAACCCCACTCCTTATAAGGTGCTACGATCCCGCCCTCTAGTCATTGTTTTCTACCTTACGGAAATCAAAAACTCTCTCTACAGTGAACATCTTATGGTCCAAGCTCCAACATGCAAGGCTAAGTGAAATAAAATAATGAAAATGGTAATAAAAAATACATCAATACAAATAAAATAGCACTATATACAACAACTGTAGCAGTGATTAATAAATAAAATGTCCATTGGAGTGGGGATTGACCATAGGGGGAGCAGCTGGACCATTGAGGGGGTGTAGGGACCAAGTGAAAAAAAACAACAACTCTGACCCCAGTGCAACTGTAGATCCAAGTCACTAGGTACCACTGTAAAGGACATTACGCAGCTTGCTTAGTGATTACTACTTCATCCTAATTTGGCTCCCCAATGCTCAAACCCAGGACTTCTGCCTTGCTAGCACACATAACCACCCTCAAGTGTTTTACCAGTCAGCACCACTCGAAAAGCCAGCTATTTGCTGGTGCATGTGGGGACACATCAGGCTAAGGAGTAAGTTATTCACATCACCATATGCTACATTCAATCCTCAAACTTACTCAACAGCGACCCCAGCATTGAGCTTAATGCAACTGTAGATGAAACATGTCAATATAAATAAATGAAACTATAAGACATATCAAAAGATTAACTCAAAAGCATGAATTCAATACTTTTGATGAACTTCACAAATAAAAAAGGATATATTTTCTTACTAAGTTACACTTAGAGTTAGCTTTATCCGCTAGCTTCTTCTACCTGTACTTCGTAGCATTACTTATCCCCTCGTCTAGCTTACCAGTGCCCCCTCTGGCTAGGCTGACAATTTTTTTTACCTCTCTGGGAGAGTTTTAGCCTGTAGAGCAACTCTCCGGCTAACGACATCCCTACCTCATGGTCAGGCTTGATGAGGCCAAATTTTCCTGGGGCATCTCTTTTCCAGCCAACTGGACACTAAGGGCTTTTCTAGCCTGGACAAGCAGCGCATGGAGGAGTCTGGGTTTTACAGCCCTGGCTATGGAGCCTACTGTCAGAATTAGGGCAGACCTGGAGGTAAGCAGTCCTAGCCCCCTAGCTAATGAGAGGGGCAGCACACAGCACTGGTGGCTTCCTGCCCTAACTTCTCTCTAGTTTAGCATATCCATCTCTCCCCAACTTGTGGTACTAGAGAGACACTCCTTCGTTTTCCTAACCTATCCCCTGTGCAGCAGCTCATCGTTCCAACCCGCTGACAGCAGTAGGTGTGGAAGTTGCACTTCTCCCCTGAGTGCCCTCCCTATCAAGGCCCTCCCCCGGCACCTTTAGGTTCCAGCCAGGACCAGAAGACAATATGATTCAGACAGGAGGAGAACATCAGTTGCCCTCAAGCACCATTCCCGTTCAGTGCTCTCAGCATCTTTCCTCCTTATAATAACTTTTCCATGTTGCATCCAGGCACCTTGCCAAAGACTCTTTGGCATGCCACCAGAGGGCACGGTTGCCTCGGCGAATGAGAGTCTCAGCGCCTGAAAGGCACCCCACCAAGTTGGTGGAGATCTGTCACGCATGGTGGGTATAGTTGCTTGGGGACAACAGTCTTCAGCCAGCTACCTGCACGCAATCTCTGCAACTTCGGTTTTACTGGCCTACGGCGACTCAGCTCTATTGCTAGAGGATTGTGCTATTGAGCTAGGGACCATTCAGTACGTTGGAAATGCTACTTCCTCTCTTCCCAAAGGAAGTGCCATTGCACCTCACTGTCCCGTTCTGTTGTACCCTGCATTTGGTTCACAGGAGAGGGGCCAAAGCTGACCAGATATAGCTGTCCTGCTCTAAGAATAGGAAGTCACGAGACCAGTTGTGCCGCTTTTATGCTTCTGGGTTGCACTGTTGGCTGGAAGATTGCTTTCTTCCCCCAGAATGTTAGATGTAGCAGGCACCCTCCCTTCTGTTTTCAGTAGATAGAGCTGTTCATGAGCGTTGTCTCCTATCACAACCAGCCATTGACGCACAAATGGAGATACTCCATCCCCATTCATACACACTGTCTCCCTGATTTGGCCAGTGTAGGAGGGAATTCTTTGACTACAGCCCGACCACTCGGTCTTTAGACAATCCGGGGCCCCCTTCCAAACACTCACTGCTACAGTTAAGTGTGTTCAAGAGATTCTGAAACAAATCGTTCTGTTCTGTTCCAATAGATAAATTCTTGCTATACCGGTTGGCAGTTGTCACGCCCTGACCATAGTTTGCTTTGTATGTTTCTATGTTTTGTTTGGTCAGGGTGTGATCTGAGTGGGCATTCTATGTTGGATGTTAGTTTGTCTGTTTCTGTGTTTGGCCTGATATGGTTCTCAATCAGAGGCAGGTGTTAGTCGTTGTCTCTGATTGGGAACCATATTTAGGTAGCCTGTTTTGTCATTGTGGGTTGTGGGTGATTGTCTATGTGTAGTGTTTGTGTCAACACGATTGTTCATTAGCGTCACGGTTGTCACTTTGTTGTTTTGTAGTGTTCAGTTGTTCCCATTAAAATGACGAACACTTACCACGCCGCATCTTGCTCCTCCTCTCTATCTCCAGACGACATCTGTGACAGCAGGCCCCTCCATTGCTCTAGGGAAGGGGTGCGTTACTCACGCTTAACCTCCAAGACTATGGTCCCATCTCGGGCCCTGTCGGTCTTGTTGAGATTTATTTTAGCAGCTGTTCAGCCAAAGTTAGGCATCCACTTTTCCCCCCTGTGACAAAGTATGTAGCAATGTAGCAAAATTTGAAATGTTGTTTATATTTGTATTTATTTTTGGTAATTTGTACCCCAATTTCATGAAGCCCAATTGGTAGTTACAGTCTTGTCCCATCGTTGCAACTCTCGTACAGTCTTGGGAGAGGCAAAGGTCGAAAGCCATGGCTCCTCCGAAACACGACCCCGCCAAGCCGCACTGCTTGTTGACAGATTGCTCACTTAACCCGGAAGCCAGCTGCTCCAATGTGTAGAAGGAAACACCGTACAGCTGGCGATCGACGTTAGCGTGCATGCACCCGGCCGCCACAAGGAGTTGCTTGAGCGCGATGGGACATCCCTGCCGGCCAAACCCTCCCCTAAACCAGACGACTCTGGGCCAATTGTGTGCCACCTCATGGGTCTCCCGGTTGCGGCGTCTGTGACACAGACCAGGATCAAACCCAAATCTGTAGTGATACCTCTAGCACTTCGATGCAGTGCCTTAACCTGCTGCCCCACTCGGGAGGCCCGAATTTTATTTTTTACATTGGATAAAAGTAGACACTCAGAGCGAGAAAATTGTATATCACACACTACAGTTGAGGAACAATGGGAAAGTAATTCTGTATTGAAAGTTGATAAACATATCCTCACGTTTGAGAAAATGCTCTTTGCCTACACCCATTCAGCATCGTTCACACCCTTTTACGCTTTAGCCACCCAGCTCTTTAAGGATTCATATGTGAGGCCATGTACTAAACAACCAAAGAATTTCAAGACTAAAGGCTGGTTTATATTACGGGTGTGTTCGTAAATTCAATCTGGAATGTCAGAGTGCTCAGAGTACGCTCTGGGCATTCGTAAACTCAAAGCGTTGTCAGATTGTCTGTTCGTAAATCCGAGGATTAGGGTTGATCTGAGCATTCTGACCTAACAGCAGTCAAGCACCCTAAGCTAACTGGCTAAAGTTGGCTAGCTTGCTAGCTACTTCCAGACACAAATGAGATCACAGCTCACTCTCACCATTTTACTTGACCTAGCAGAGCTGGTTAGGCTGTTTTGATGTTATCCAGAGGGTTGGTAACTGCAACTGTGCTGCTAGCAACAATTTAATTGCGCTTTTTTTGCCAACGTTTTACTGACACTGGCCATATTCAACAGGTGTTGAGCGTTCACAAATTCGTCAGTTATTCTGCGCTCTGGCACACTCAGACGAGTGCGCTGAAATCGTAGTAGATAGCCAGAGAAAATTTACCAGCTATGTCTATTGACAGGTGTCGCAGTGTCATCATGAACATTCTATTGAAATGGTTACTTGCATAGTGGAGTCTTCGTTTAGACAGGTAACATTAGCTAGCTAGCTAAACAATGAACCATTATCCCAACACATAACGTTTCTACTCTGCATGAATCTGCAGGTAACTAACAAACCAAGTTCAATGTTAGCTAGCTAACTAACATTAGGCTATAACTAGCAATGCAAATGGCTCTGTGATATGAATAATATCACAACACAGATCATACACGTAACATTAGCTAGCGAGCCAGCTAGCTAACATTAGCCAACTAGCTAACAGTACACTTTAACTTGAAATGAAAACAATTTTCTGACTAAATTAGAATTGTGTAATATCTGAAAATGCAGCTAGCTAGACTATCTTACCCATATACATGGATTGACTACCTGGCCTGATGATTACTTGCTGTCCCCAGTCCATCAGGTCATGCTGCTGCTCCAGTTTCAACTGCCTGCGGCTATGGAACCCTGACCTGTTCACCAGATGTGTTACCTGTCCCAGACCTGCTGTTTTCAACTCTCTAGAGACAGCAGGAGTGGTAGTGATACTCTGAATGATCAGCTATGAAAAGCCAACTGATATTTACTCCTGAGGTGTTGACCTGTTTCACCCTCGACAACCACTGTGATTATTATTATTTGACCCTGCTGGTCATCTATGAACATTTGAACATCTTGGCCATGTTCTGTTATAATCTCCACCCGGCACAGCCAGAAGAGGACTGGCCACTCCTCATAGATTGGTTCCTCTCCAGGTTTCTTCCTCGGTTCTGGCCTTTCTAGGGAGTTTTTCCTAGCCACTGTGCTTCTACACCTGCATTGCTTGCTGTTGGGGTTTTAGGCTGGGTTTCTGTAAAGCACTTTGTGACATCAGCTGATGTAAAAAGCGCTTTAAAAATACATTTGATTGATTGGACGCTTCTCCCTCTCTGTCACGGATGCCATGTTTGCCTTAGTTTGAAGATGTAATCCGGAAACAGGTGTTTTATACCACAACCTTCTTATGTGTGTTCTCTTTTCAACTCTGTCTGCCTATTTGCAATCAAACGGCAGAATTTTCTCGATCTCCTTAGCTATCATTTTTTAATTCCACCATGCATTCTACTGATTTCAAAACTCGGACCTCCAGAAAGTGGAGAGCTACACCTTTGCAGCTCTAGTACGAGATGTCTTTCAAAAAATCTGTGTTAGGGTCTCCACTTCAGCTCTGTATGGGTTCTGATTGACAGTTGTTCTGAAGTTGAGCACCACGCATGACAATAAGTTTCACCCATCCCTCTAATTGGGCAATTTTTGCAATTGTTTTTGTTGTCTGAGTGAGGGAAATCCTGTAAATTAGGACTCGATTATCTGTTTGTTTATTTTTCTTACTTCATTTTTTACAAATCAGCTTTGTTGCAGAGGGGCTCATAAGTAAGCATTTCACGATAATGACTACACCTGTTGTATTCGACGCATGTGACAAATAAAATAGGATTTGTTTAGATTTTTAAAAGATGAGATGTTGAGGACTATAATAAATACTACTTTGATATTATGATCACTATGTTTCGATGTAGAGTTAGTTACAAGATGACAAGGCATCATACCCTGGGCTGTCCTGAACAGAATGAGCCAGTTTGTTATATTGTGAAGAGAATTTGCCGCAGACCACGCATCTGACTCCAATCTATATTAACCAAAATTATGATCTGTTCTCTGAATTGCATTGTGAAAGTCTAATACGGTAAGATCGTATTTTATAATTTAGCCAGTCACGTTGGTAATAGAACAAGCTTTCAAACTATGTCTACCTGACCCAGGTTGTGATTTATAATGGACCGTTTTGGAATGCGTAAACAACATTAATTGTGTAAAGGCGGGTATGCAGGGCTGTGTTCCACACAAAACAAAAAAACTGTGCTTGCACTAGTTCCTCAATGGCACAGCTAAGAGAGCTAAAAAAAGCATATTATAGTTGAAGACTCTTGTTTGAGTCATTGAAATTGCTTAGGAACTGTGCACGGCCACTTGGAAACACCAGTCAGACCTGCAGCATGCCGAGGTTATGCATTTCCATATTTCTTCTGTAAGAAACATTTCAATTTAGCCCTTTCCATATAGACCAATTCCCATCTGTTTAAGGGCTGAAGTTTGGATCCATTTTTGAGTTTTCCCATCTGTTTGGATGGAGTTGGGCTAGACAGAAAAGCTACCACCTGCTCTACGCATATGTCCCTTAGTTTGGGGCCTCTGAGGGATGAGTCTTTCCCCATATGTGAGATACCGAAACAAGTATTTGAAAGAGAACTTACGGTTACTTGAGTAACCCCGTTACTCTGATATTATGAATGAAGTACTGTATCTCACCGCGTTTCCCTTCTTGCTATGTGTAAGGAAGAAAACATATGCTTCATAATCTGTACAGGGTGGGATTGTGGTGCCTTATAAGAAGTGGGGTTCCCCACTATCCACCATGCCTCCTGTCTGTCTACAAAAGATGTTGTGTGATTGGAGCTTCCTCGTGTTCCCGTCTCGAAGGGTGTGTCCCCATATGTGCGACACCTCACTCAGAGAACCGGGGTTACACAAGTAAGACAATGCAAGGGTCATTTAGCATTCCAAATCAACCTGCTTATGCTGTTTCCAACATTTCTGAAAGGCTGGCCTCCCGTTTTAGTTCAGGTGCATTTTGGATGACACTTGCCCCTGGATTGGACTAATAGGGTTCTGGGGTCTTGGTTCGAAAAACTGCTTTATTGTATCACATTTTTGGGGGATACCATAATGATCCTGCCATTAGTTTCCCCATGATATCGGAAAAATACATTAACCTTCTTGGCACTTTATGGGCGGCAGGTGGCCTAGTGGTTAGAGCGTTCGTTGGGCCAGTAACCGAATGGTTGCTGGATTGAATCCTCAAGCTAACAAGGTAAAAATCTGTCATTCTGCCCCAGAACAAGGCAGTAAACCCACTGTTCCCTGGTAGGCTGTCATTGTATATCTGACTTTGTTCTTAACTGACTTGCCTAGTTAAATAAAGCTTCAATAAAAACATTTAGATACAGCAGTGTGCCCACTATCCAAATGGAAAAGGTTTGAATCAAACATGACCCAATTTCATAGTATTTGGTGTCAGAAGTGGGATCCTACACGTGGCACCATCAGAACTGTGTCTGAGCAGCCATATGTAAAAGCTTAAAAGAAGCCTTCCAGAGGTGATGGGGCAATGTGGTTAATCCTGCTCCGGAGCTTCACTACAAAGTACTACAAAATGAGCAGATGTTACATAAATAGTCAGGCTTGGAGGAAATGGAAATGGTCTACATTTAAATGGCATCCTGAATGTCAAATTGGTATAGGTTATTTCAGGTGTACTTGGCATTTCACTACTGATTGTTATCGTTTATCAAATATCATCTTTCCAATAATCTGACTGAAAGCTGTCAACATGTTTGAATGTCCACTAGAAGTGAATTGCCAAAAAGGGCCAGACATTCACCTTTACAACAGGAAAATACTTAAAAACCAGCACCTCATAATTTTGTGACTTAAAAGGGCCAAAGGAATTCTTTGATGCAAATGTTTTAAAGGCCAGATAACTTGGTTGACCTTCTAACCCAAGACAAGAGGTTGAGTGGCTATTATCTATACATTCTGGCCTCACATGTAATTCACTCAAACATACATTTCCATGTAAGAAAGAGAAATATCAAATCAAATTGTATTGGTCACATACACATGGTAAGCAGATGTTAATGGGAGTGTAGCAAAATGCTTGTGCTTCTAGTTCTGACAGTGCAGTAATATCTAACAAGTAATCTAACAATTCCCTAACAACTACCTAACACACAAATCTAAAGGGGTGAATGAGAATATGTACATGTAGTATATGGATGAGCGATAGCCGAGCGGTTATAGGCAAGGTGCAATAGATGGTATAAAATACAGTAGATAAACGTGATATGAGTAATGTAAGATATGTAAACATTATTTAAGTGGCATTAATTAAAGTGGCATTGTTTAAAGTGACTAGTGATCCATTTATTAAAGTGTCCAGTGATGGAGTCTCAATGTAGGCAGCAGCCTCTCTAGTTAGTGATTGCTGTTTAGCAGTCTGATGGCCTTGAGATAGAATCTGTTTTTCAATCTCTTTTCAAACTCCCAGGTTTGATTCACTGTTGCGCCTTCTTCATCACACTGTCTGTGTGGGTGGACCATTTCAGTTTGTCTGTGATGTGCACGCCCAGGAACATAAAACTTTCCACCTTGTCCGCTGCTGTCCCTTCGGTGTGGATAGGGGGGGGCTCCCTCTGCTCTTTCCTGAAGTCCACGATCATCTCCTTTGTTTTGTTGATGTTGAGTGAGAGGTTGTTTTCCTGACACCACCTCCTCCCTGTAGGCTGTCTCGTCGTTGTTGGTGATCAAGCCCACTACTGTTGTGTCGTCTGCAAACTTGATGATTGAGTTGGAGGCGTGCATGGCCACGCAGTCGTGGGTGAACAGGGAGTATAGGAGAGGGCTGAGCACACACCCTTGTGGGGCCCCAGCATTGAGGGTCAGCGAAGTGGAGATGTTGGTTGGAGGCCCGTCAGAAAGTCCAGGACCCAGTTGCACAGGGCGGGGTTGAGACCCAGGGCCTCTAGCTTGATGATGAGCTTGGAGGGTACTATGATGTTAAATGTTGAGCTGTTGTCAATGAACAGTATTCTGACATAAGTATTATTTTTGTCCAGATGGGGTAGAGCAGTGGGTGGTGGGACGGCGTTTGCATCATCTGTGGACCTGTTGGGGCGGTATGCAAGCTGAAGTGGGTCTAGGGTAGCCGTTAAGGTGGCGGTGATGCGATCCTTGACGAGCCTCTCAAAGCACTTCATGATGACGGAAGTGAGTGCTACGAGGCGGTAGTCGTTTAGATCAGTTATCTTTGCCTTCTTGGGTACAGGAACAATGGTAGCCATCTTGAAGCATGTGGGGACAACTGACTGGGATAGGGAGCGATTGATTATGTCTGTAAACACACCAGCTGGTCTGAACATGCTCTGAGGACGCGGCTAGTGATGCCGTCTGGGCCAGCAGCCTTGTGAGGGTTAACACGTTTAAATTTTTACTCACGTCAGCCATGGAGAAGGAGGGGGGGTGCAGTCTTTGTAAGTAAGCAGCGATGGTGGCAGTGTATTATCCTCAAAGCGGGCAAAGAAGGTGTTTAGTTTGTCTGGAAGCGTGACGGCTGTGTCCGTGAAGTGGCTGTTTTTGTAGTCTGTGATTTCCTGTAGACCCTGCCACATAGGTTTCGTGCCTGAGCCATTGAATTACAACTCCACCTTTTCCCTGTACCGGCATTTCGCTTGTTTGATTGCCTTGAGGAGGGAATAACTACGCTGTTTATATTCAGCCATATTTCCAGACCTCTTTCCATGGTTAAATGTGGTGGATCATGCTTTCAGTTTTGCGCGAATGCTGCCATCCATTCAGGTTTCTTGTTAGGGTAGGTTTTACTAGTCACAGTGGGTACAACATCTCCAATACACTTCTTTATAAACGCACTCACCAAGTCAGCGTATAGATCAATGTTGTTCTCTGAGGCTGACCGGAACATATTCCAGTCCGCGTGATCAAAACAATCTTGAAGCGTGGCTTCCGATTGATCAGTCCAGCGTTGAATGGTTCTCGTCACTGGTTAATCCTGTTTGAGTTTCTGCCTATAAGACGGTAAGAGCAAGATGGTGTCGTGATTGGATTTGCCAAAGGGAGGGCGGGGGAGGGCTTTGTATGCATCACGGAAGTAAGAGTAACAGTGGTCGGGAGTATTAGCCATGTGTGTCATGCAATCAATATGCTGATAGAATTTAGGTAGCCTTGTTCTCAAATTTGCTTTGGTAAAATCCCCAGCTACAATAAATGCAGCCTCTGCAGTCCGGAACCTCCTGAGACGGTCTGCAGTCCAGAGTCTCCAGCGACGGTCTGCAGTCCAGAGTCTCCAGCGACGGTCTGCAGTCCAGAGTCTCCAGCGACGGTCTGCAGTCCAGAGTCTCCTGCGATGGTCCACGGTCCGGAGTCCCCAACAACGGTCCACGTTCCGGAGTCCCCAGCAACGACCTACTGTTCCGGCGACGATCGGTGGAAGGACGTATCCGCGAGCGGAGTGGGTACTTCGCCCCGCACCGGAGCAGCCCCCGACAGTAGAGGCCCACCCGGACCTTCCCCTATTGAGTCAGGTTGTGCGGCCAGAGTCCGCACCTTTGGGGGGGAGGCACTGTCATGCCCTGACCATAGAGAGCTTTTTATTCTCTATATTGGTTAGGTCGGCGTGTGACTAAGGGTGGGTAATCTAGGTGAATATATATATATATATATATATATATATATATCTATGTTGGCCTGGTATGGTTCCCAATCAGAGGCAGCTGTTTATCATTTAGGTAGCCATTTCCCCATTGTGCTTTGTGGGATCTTGACTATGTATGCCTAAGTTGCCTGTGAGCACTATAGCAGCTTCACGTTTCGTTTTGCATTTATTGTTTTCTTTGAGTTTCACTTCAAAATAAAGAGGATGGAACCATACCAAGCTGCATCTTGGTCCACTCATTGTAACGATCGTGACAAGTTTCCAGTTTACATAGACTCCAGTGAAGTTCCGTGAGGGCCATCTTGGTGTTCGCTTGAGGGGAAATGTACACTGCTGTGACTATAACTGACAATAATTCTCTCGGTAGGTAAAATGTCCGGCATTTGATTGCAAGGAATTCTAGGCCGGGTAGGCAGAAGGACTTGAGTTCCTGTATGTTGTTATGATTACACCATCATGAAGCACACACCCCCGATCTTCCTATTCCCAGAGAGGTGTTCATCTCTGTCTGCGTGATGCATGGAGAAGCCCGGTGACTGAACCAATTCTGACAACATATCCCGAGAGAGCCATGTTTCCGTGAAACAGAGAATGTTATACCTTGTTGTCAAGAGACTGGACATTGGCAAGTAGTATACTCGGGAGCGGTAAGCGATGTGCACGTCTACGGAGCCTGACCAGGAGGCCGCTCCCTCTGCCCCTTCTACGGCGCTGTTGTTTTGGGTCGGCTACTGGGATTAGATCCATTTTCCTGGGTGGTGGTCCGAACAGAGTATCCGCTTCAGGAAAGTCGTATTCCTGGTCGTAATGTTGGTAAGTTGCCATTGCTCTTATATCCAATAGTCTTTCCCTGCTGTATGTAATAAGACAAGATTTACTGCGGTAACAATGTAAGAAATAATACATTAAAAAACGAAATACTACATACTTTCCTAAAAACTCGAAGCGAGGTGACCATCTCTGTCGGCGCCATTTGTATATGACAGCAAGGCAATAGCATACAACAGGGGAGCTGCCAGAGTATATCAAAACATAGATTCTTCCATTGTCTGAGATAATGTGAATATGACATAGTCCATTGTTGCGTCTTTAATGAGAAGCATGTTTCGCTTTCAACAGCAACATAATCAAAACACATTCTAATTAAAAGTTCAGAATGCACTCCATGCGGGGATTAAATAGGAGAACAATTAAGTTAAACAAAGCAATTACATGAGGAAGAGGAAAGAAAATCATCCCGAAGGCCAAACCAATAAAGAACAACATTTTGAAAATACAGAATAAAGAGATTTATTAAAACTGTTGATCCTTGGCATACCAACCGCTCCTAATCCTTTGCACATACAGTATCAGTCAAACGTTTGGGCACACCTACTCATTCAAGGGCTTTTCTTTATTATACCATTTTCCACATTCTAGAATAATAGTGAAGACATCAAAACTATGAAATAACACACATGGAATCATGTAATTAACAAAAAAGTGTGAAACAAATCTAAATTGACTTTAGATTTTAGATTCTTCAATGTAGCCATCCTTTGCCTTGATGACAGCTTTGCACACTCTTGGCATTCTCTCAACCAGCTTCATGAGGTAGTCACCTGGTACGGTATATTTAAGGCCACAGCCAACACTTGCTAAAGCAACTTCTTTTAAGTTTATACAAGCTGTACCCAAAAGTAGCTGACATAAGCCTAAGTAATGACTATAGTCAGTTACCTTCAACATTGGGGTGGGTAAATGCAGAATATTGCAAATTTGGAGGGGAGCCCTGACCAGGACTCAAACCTGTGTCCAGCGACTATCAACCTGATACCTTAGCCATTATGCCAAAAAAATACTAACTTCCTAATTGGGAGTAATATTCAAAAGCAATGTGATAAAGGGTTGTGACTTTAATCGCCGGCACAGGGAAAATCACATTATGAATGGTAACATGGGAGATATAAGAGGATTGCATGGACGAATGGCCTACTTGTGGTCACAGACCACTTGTCTTTGACTTACCAGTTGCTGGCCCTGTACTCCCCACGCAGCATACTGCAGAATAGAATTCAGCACCTCTGGAGGATCCAGCTCCCATACCTCCCTGAAAAACAACATTAAGTAACAGTAACACTGCTGCTTAGAGCAGCTGACACATTTTGTTTGAAGGACAGTGCTCAACTCCTCTCAGCCTACTAGACTTGGACTGCCTGCCTTTCAAATTCACATTTGTTAACTTGGACTGCTTATATTCAAATTAACATTTAAAAACTTTAAAAGCTAATTTCACAACATTGTTTTATCATCATAATTGAAATGTAAGTTAATGCCTGAGATAAACTGCCTGAGAATAGATAGTCTTGACAAGTAAACAAACACATCAAGACCCCAACAAAGTTAATGGTAAACAAGCAAGCAAAACATACCTTGTGTGGACGTTGTAAATGCTATATGAGGCCATGTATGAATGCCGGAAAACCTGGAACAAAAGAGAGAAAAGAAAGAGGAGATTACTGCATGAAATATTTACGATGGAGGCAGCTTGGCTGATAACAACATCATAAAAACAGGCAGAGAAAGGCATCAAACAGAATAGACCGGTAGCTGTTTTCACAGATAGATTCTGGGGACAATGCAATTTGCATGGGTGACAGCTGGGAGATGAGACATTTTAATTCCATCTGAGAAACCGATCATGCAACCCCCATGACTTTAGGTCTGAAAGCCCGGGAGTATGAAAGACACAGAGAGAAAGGCAGGAGGGAGGGGGAGAGAGAGAGCATCCAAATGGTTCTGACTAGGGTGTTTGTAAATCTGTCTGGATTCCCCTCGAGAAGCTGTGCCTGACATGATAGTATAATTCAGACTGTAGACGGGGAAAAGAGAGAGAGAGAGAGAGAGAGAAAGGAGAGAGAGAAAGAAAGAAAGAAAGAAAGAAAGAAAGAAAGAAAGAAAGAAAGAAAGAAAGAAAGAAAGAAAGAAAGAAAGAAAGAAAGAGAGGGATAGACACACCTGATTCAGACTCAAGTGTTTGATATATCTGTTTGAGCAGACAGGAGTCTAAAAACAGGGATGCCACAGCCGAGGATCGATAGCTCAAATTAACAAGTGCTTCTTCATTTGAAAAGGATGCACTTTGCCACAGTGAATTATGCATAGCGCATGAGGACGGCGGAAAGGCCCGAAGGTGGTGGCAAAGATGTGATAGCGCTAGATTGATGAGCACCAGAAATAGTGTTGACAAGCCAAGATGAGTGATCTCAGAAAGGGAGGGAGGTGGAGAGTGCACCTCCGATGGCTTTGACAAAATATGTCTCATCTACCTCAGTTGCTATAAGCTGCTAAGCAACAGAGATGCAGGTCAGGGTTAAAGCTCTGTGAAAACACATCCCTGGCTAGGAACTAAAACGCCCATGCGTTTAGATGCGCCACAACTTCAGGCGCCGACAGAGATGGCCGCCTCGCTTCGCGTTCCTAGGAAACTATGCAGTATTTTTTTTTTACGTGTTATTTATTACATTGGTACCCCAGGTAATCTTAGGTTTTATTACATACAGTCGGGAGGAACTACTGGATATAAGAGCAACGTCAACTCACCATCATTACGACCAGGAATACGACTTTCCCGAAGCGGATCCGGTCTTTTGCCCACCACCCGGGACAATGGATCGGATCCCAGCCGGCGAACCAATACAACGACGCCGTAAAAGGGGCAGATGAAACTGTCTTCTGGTCAGGCTCCGGAGACGGGCACATCACGCACCGCTCTAGAGCATACTACTCGCCAATGTCCAGTCTCTTGACAACAAGATTGATGAAACCCGAGCAAGGGTAGCATTCCAGAGAGACATCAGAGACTGTAACGTTCTTTGCTTCACGGAAACATGGCTCACTCGAGACACGCTATCGGAGTCGGTACAGCCAGCTGGTTTCGCATCGCGCCGACAGAAACAAACATCTTTCTGGTAAGAAGATGCTTTATGATTACGTGGTGTGATCATAACAACATACAGGAACTCAAGTCCTTCTGTTCACCTGACATAGAATTCCTCACAATCAAATGTCGACCGCATTATCTACCAAGATAATTATCTTTGATTATAATCACAACCGCATATATTCCCCCCCAAGCAGACACATCGATGGCCATGAACAAACTTTATTTGACTCTATGTAAAACTGGAAACCACATATCCTGAGGCTGCATTCATTGTAGCTGGGGATTTTAACAAGGCTAACCTGAAAACAAGACTCCCTAAATTCTAATCTGCATATTGATTGTGCTACCAGGCCTGGCAAAACCCTGGATCAATGTTATTCTAACTTCCGCGACGCATATAAGGCCCTCCCCCGCCTTCCTTTCAGAAAAGCTGACCACAACTCCATTTTGTTGCTTCCAGCCTATAGACAGAAACTTAAACAGGAAGCTCCCGCTCTCAGGTCTGTTCAACGCTGGTCCGACCAATCTGATTCCACGCTTCAAGATTGCTTCGATCACGTGGATTGGGATATGTTCCGCATTGCGTCAAACAACATTGACGAAAACGCTAATTCGGTGAGCGAGTTCATTAGCAAGTGATTTGGAGATGTCGAACCCACAGCAACTATTAAAACATTCACCAACCAGAAACCGTGGATTGATGGCAGCATTCGCACGAAACTGAAAGCGCGAACCACTGCTTTTAACCAGGGCAAGGTGACCAGGAACATGACCGAATAGAAACAGTGTAGCTATTCCCTCCGCAAGGCAATCAAACAAGCTAAACGTCAGTATAGAGACAAAGTAGAGTCACAATTCAACGGTTCAGATACAAGAGGTATGTGGCAGGGTCTAAAGTCAATCAAGGATTACAAAATAAAAACAGCCCCGTCGCGGACCAGGATGTCTTGCTCCCAGACAGACGAAACAACGTCTTTGCTCGCTTCGGCCCGCTACCAAAAACCTGCGAACTCTCCTTCGCTGCAGCCGACGTGAGTAAAACATTTAAACGTGTTAACCCTCGCATTCAATCAATCCTTATCCCAGTCTGCTGTTCCCACATGCTTCAAGAGGGCCACCATTGTTCCTGTTCCCAAGAAAGCTAAGGTAACTGAGCTAAACGACAAAGTAGAGTCGCCCCGTAGCACTCACTTCCGTCATCATGAAGTGCTTTGAGAGACTAGTCAAGGACCATATCACCTCCGCTCTACCTGACACCCTAGACTCACTCCAATTTAATTACCGCCCCAATAGGTCCACAGACGATGCAACCACACTGCACATGGCCCTAACCCATCTGGACAACAGGAATACCTATGTGAGAATGCTGTTCATCGACAACAGCTCAGCATTTAACACCATAGTACCTTCCAAACTCGTCATCGAGCTCGAGACCCTGGGTCTCGACCCAGCCCTGTGCAACTGGGTCCTGGACTTCCTGACGGGCCGCCCCCAGGTGGTGAGAGTAGGTAACAACATCTCCCCCCCTCTGATCCTCAACACTAGGGCCCCACAAGGGTGCATTCTGAGCCCTCTCCCGTACTCCCTGTTCACCCACGACTGCGTGGCCATGCACGCCTCCAACTCAATCATCAAGTTTGCAGACAACACTACAGTGGTAGGCTTGATTACCAACAACGACAAGATGGCCTACAGGGAGGATGTGAGGGCCCTCGGAGTGTGGTGTCAGGAAAAAAAACTCACACTCAACAAAACAAAAGGAGATGATTGTGGACTTCAGGAAACAGCAGAGGGAACACCCCACTATCCACATCGACGGGACAGTAGTGGAGAGGGTAGAAAGTTTTAAGTTCTTCGGCGTACACACCACGGACAAACTGAATTGGTCCTCCCACACAGACAGCGTACTGAAGAAGGCGCAGCAGCGCCTCTTCACCCCAGGAGGCTGACAAAATTCGGCTTGACAGCAAAAGCACTCACAAAATTTTACAGATGCACAATCGAGAGCATCCTGTCGGGCTGTATCACCGCCTGGTACAGCAGCTGCTCCTCCCACAACCGTAAGGCTCTCCCAGAGGGTAGTGATATCTGCACAACGCATCACCAGGGGCAAACTACCTGCCCTCCAGGACACCTACACCACCCGATGTCAAAGGAAGAACATAAAGATCATCAAGGACTACAACCACCCGAGCCACTGCCTGTTCACCCCGCTATCATCCAGAAGGCGAGGTCAGTACAGGTGCATCAACGCAGGGACCGAGAGACTGAAAAACAGCTTCTATCTCAAGGCCATCAAACTGTTAAACAGCCACCGCTAACATTGAGTGGCTGCTGCCATACATGTAAAAAATTTATCACTAGCCACTTTAAACAATGCCACTTAATATAATGTTTACATACCCTACATGACTCATCTCATATGTATATACTGTACTCGGTACTATCACTCATTCATATATCTTTATGTACATATTCTTCATCCCTTTACACTTGTGTGTATAAGGTAGCTGTTGTGAAATTGTTAGTTTAGATTACTCATTGGTTATTAGTGCAGTGTCGGAACTAGAAGCACAAGCATTTCGCTCCACTCGCAATAACATTTGCTAACCATGTGTATGTGACAAATAAAATTTGATTTGATTTGATTTAAAACAAATTCAAGGTAATCATTTGGAACTAGAGGTAATGAGCTTTTTATGAAATATCCACAGCAAAACCACAGACTCTTGTTCCCTGGGAAGGCACAAGAAGAGGAATGGACTCTGACTTTTATTTGAACCCTGTTGACTCCCTCCAGTTAGAGGTTTACTTCCAAACACACTTTGACCTTTGGCAAAAAAGTTTCAACTGCCTGTCAGATACTACTTTGAGTGTCTGAGAAAGTGTTGAAGTTATCATTTTAAGAACCTAATTGCGCAGATATCTTTGCTGCAGGGTGGAATTCACTCTCTCTGAGCTGCTCGTCATCTCTAGCTTTGATAAAATGTCCTACTCTGTATATGATGATAAAATGGCTAATATCAGTTCCAGTATCAGGTGTACAGTTAGAGGATAATTTCGAAATGTTTCACATTGTTTCCCTCACTACATCTTTTCAAGAGCTGGCACAATGACCTTTGTGTTCAGTATGGTGATTTAATCAAAGACAAGTAGTTTGACATTTTCAACTCCTACTGCACTAAAACTTTTGCTGCAACTCAATGTTGAATACGAGTGGTCTGCACAGGGCAGTTTTATCAAACACCATTAACACTGCAAACGTTTAGTTTAAAACCACACAGAGGGAAACTTATCTGCCCAAACCAATGAAAAGACCATATTGTATTAATGACGATTTTCATCACCATGTTCCTCCATTTCAAATATCATCTGATTAATACATTTGCCACACACTGACCATCCTTCCCTCCCTCTTTTCCTTGCTCCTGTTCCACTGCGAAGGTGACTTGCCCACTCCCTCCTCCCCTCCTCCCCTCATATTATGTATGCAAATCGGATTGAATGAAATGAAAACATGGATTCTCTTGATTTATGGGAGAGGTGTGGAGGATCATGGTTCTGTATATTACCCAGAGATCCCCTAATCTCTGGCAGTGTGTGGCACGTGCCTGGGAGCAGGGGCCCACAGATTAAAACACATGATTAAATATCTAGACTGGTTCAGACAGCTTTAGGCGCTCTTCTATACTGCCTCGGAGAAGAGTCCACTGGACCAGCTAACGGAGAAATGCATGCCAAGGTTTCCAATGGTAAATAAAGGTTACAAAATAGTATTTGAAATGAAAATAGTATTTGGATGCTTGTACGTGTGAAAAGAGTTTATTACATAGTAATAACATGTTTAAGGCTGTTAATAACTGTGTTATATACAGTAGGACAGTTGAATACAAATGGGAATGATTGTTTTATTTAATCATGTGTCTAAAAACAGGTGACTTACTTGCATTTAGAAACTAAAGGCCTAGTTTACTGCCCTTATTCGAACATGACCACATTTAAGGAAAAACTTTGCTCAACTGGCTGTTGGTTACAGAGGAGCCTTAACCAAATACAGTGAAGAAACTTAAGCAAATTCTAGCACATTCTAGCACCAACATAGCAGAGAGCCAATGAGCCAGCTTTCTTAGCACTCTCACCCCAAAACAAGTTTATTTGTGTCTCCAGCCCCACTGGGATCGATCCATTTGTCAGCAAAAGGGGAGGAGAGTAGGGGGAGATCAATAGAACACTCGAGGGTGGGAATTATTTTAGGCTGTAAGCCGCTCTAGAGGTGCCTGTGCAATGAACGTAAGAGCAGGCTGCACCCCTACGAGTATCAAAGCGAAATGGTCCCTGAAGCTACCGATGCCGTATAATATTTTGCTACCTTACATATTTTGTGCAAAAATGTTGGCCCAGTGTGAATGACAGAATCAGTGCAACCCTGACAGCAGTCAGTATTTGGCCCTCAGGTTACCATAGCAATTCTGGACCCCTACAGCACATTGGACCCATCAGATTAACTATAATAGCATGGGCCCTCAAGGTGCCAGTGCTGTGACGACCATCCAGTCTCAGGGGTCTGCCAGACCCAATCTAGTCCCATTTAGAGTGGGAGGGAATACGGATACGGTGAAAACGGTGCTTAGGGCCCCAGGTGCTGCTTTTGGCCTGCTAAATCACACAACATTGGGCTATTTCGGTTACCGTGACCCCCGTATAGTCCTGATGAGATAGCTCTAAAAGATTGTCTCTCCTTCATCTTCCTTTGTGATTCCCGCCAGGCTCATTTGTTCAGTAATCAGCCTTGAGGGGATAGGCGAGGTAGGACCTAATGTACGTATTCAGCCTCTGCTCATTTGAAGGCGGCGAGCCACTGAATATAAATGCTACTTCATCAATGTTACACAATGTTTTATCCTTCACAAAGATATATCATGGTTTGGAGGACAAAAAGGTAAAGAAACGGAATTCTTAATATTCTTCCCTGGCCAGTATGTCAAATAACCGATCACAATGTAATAAACTTTGTGGTTTTACAATTTGAGAATGAACAGAAACATAAAATGGTCTATTTGATTGAGATCTGTCATCAAATGAAATACAACACAATTTCCTCACATTGTCATGTCAAGTAAACAATGGACTTCATTATTATACTCCATGGGTAAACTCTGGACTCTGGCTCTCTATTGGTTACACAGACCTTTTTCCTCCCATTCCATTCTTAACACCGCTCGCCGGCTTTGTATTCATGTTACCTGATGAAATTGCTGTACACAATATGATCTTGTTGCCATCTGATGAACATTCAGATGTCATAAATCAGCACTGCAGAGCTCTCCCTGTACTATGCCGTACCTTGATAGTATTACTGTTGATGATATCTGGAAATGTGCATGTACACCCTGGCCCATCTACGGTTGCTAGCCCCAATTCTGACTTGTGCTCTGATATCTGCTTCACTGATTTCTGCTCCCGTAAAAGCCTGGGTTTTCTGCACGTTAACCCGAGAAGCTTATTACCTAAAAGGATCAATTGAAAGTATGGGTTCAGAGCTCCAATCCAAATGTGTTGGTCATTACTGAGACGTGGTTAAGGAAGAGTGTTTTGAATACTGATGTTAACCTTTCTGGTTATAACCTTTTTTGGCAAGACAGATCTTCCAAATGTGGGGGAGTGGCAATCTTTACCAAGGATCACCTTCAGTGATCGGTTTTCTCCACCAAGTCTGTCCCCAAACAATTTGATTTGCTGGTTTTAAGTATTAAACTTTCAAATAGCTCTTTGTTGACTGTTGCTGGGTGCTATCGTCCTCCATCAGCAACAGCATGTAACCTACCTGCCCTAAGCTCTCTCCGGGGCCCTTACACCAAGTCTGAATTTGTCCTGCTAGGTGACCAAAACTGGGACATACTTAAACCTGACAACCTGTCCTGATTTGTCATAGAGGCTTGCTAAAAAACTTTAATGAGCAAGCCTTCCTTCATAAACTGGCCTCTGTAAAATGGTATAGAATCAGCTTGATCCCCTCTGTCGAAGATGCTTGGACCTTCTTTTTTGATCATTACAGTGGTATTGTTAACAAACACACCCCCATGAAGAAAATGAGAATTAAAACCTGGTTCGACCGTGATCTTGCAGAGTTACTCCACCTCAAAAATTTGGCGAAATGCTCGGCACACACACACTTAGGCTGACTGGCTGTTGTTCAGGCATATGAGACATCAGGCTATCTGGAAGGCCAAAGTTAGTTACTTTAAGAAGCAGTTCTCTCTCTGTGGGTCTAATCCCAAGATGTTCTGGAAAACAGTTAACCTTTTTGGGATAGGGGGCAGCATTTTCACGTTTGGATGAATAATTAATCCAAAGTGAAAATACTGCCCCCTATCCCCAACAAGTTATTAAGTCTTTCTTTAATTCTGTGAAAAACACCTGCATCTTTTATCAATGTTTATTATGAGTATTTCTGCAAAATCACCGGATGTTTTGGAATCAAAACATTACTGCACATAACGCGCCAATTTAAACAGAGATTTTTGGATATAAATATGCACATTATCGAACAAAACCTACATGTATTGTATAAGATGATGTCCTATGAGTGTCATCTGATGAAGATCATCAAAGGTTAGTGAATAATTGTATCTATATTTCTGCTTTTTGTGACTCCTATCTTTGCTGGAAAATGGCTGTGTGTGTTTTTGTGAATTGACTCTGGCCTAATATAATTAGATGTTGTCAGATGGTTTAGACCCTTTCTTCTTTAAGATTGCTGCCCCTATCATAAAGCCTATCTTTGACCTTTTTAACCTGTCTCTCCTTTCTGGGAGGTTCCCATTGCTTGGAAGGCAGCCACGGTTCGTCCTTCATTTAAAGGGGAGATCAAGCTGATCCTAACTGTTATTAGGCCTATTTGTAGTTTGCCCTGTTTATCAAAAGTGTTGTAAAAACTTGTTAATAATCAACTGACTGCCTTTCTTGATGTCAATAGAATTCTCTCTGGTATGCAATCTGGTTTCCGCTCAGGTTATGGACGTGTCACTGTAACCTTAACTTCTCGAGGATAGGGGGCAGCATTCTGAATTTTGGATGAAAAGCATGCCCAAATTCAACTGCCTGCTACTCATCCCCAGAAGATAAAATATGCATATTATTAGTAGATTTGGATAGAAAACACACTGAAGTTTCTACAACTGTTTGAATCATGTCTGTGAGTATAAAATAACTTATTTGGCATGCGAAACCCCGAGGACAAACCATTCAGATTTTTTCTTTTGAGGTCACTCTTTTCAATGGGAATCCATATTTCTAAGGGACCTTCTTGCAGTTCCTACCGCTTCCACTGGATGTCAACAGTCTTTAGATCTTGGTTGAGGTTTTTCCTTTGAGAAATGAAGAAGTAACACTGTTCAGAGTGAGGCTCAAGGGAAGTGTACTCTTTGTTAGAGGCGCGTGACCTGAAAGCACTCTCCACTTTGTTTTCCTCCGGTATTGAACACAGATCATCCCGTCTTCAATTTGATCTATTATTTACGTTAAAAAATACCTAAAGTTGTATTACAAAAGTAGTTTGAAATGTTTGGACAATGCTTACAGGTAACTTTTGAGATATTTTGTAGTCACATTGCGCAATTTGAAACCGGTGTTTTTCTGGATCAAACGTGCCAAATAAATGGACATTTTGGATATATATCGACGGTATTAATCTAAGAAAAGGACCATTTGTGATGTTTATGGGACATATTAGAGCGCCAACAGAAGAAGCTCGTCAAAGGTAAGGTATTTATTATATTTTTATTTCTGTGTTTTGTGTCGAGCCTGCAGGGTTAAAATATGCTTTTCTTTCTTTGTTTACTGGGGTGCTATCCTCAGACAATAGCATCGTTTGCTTTCGCAGTAAAGTATTTTTTGAATCTGACACGTTGGCTGGATTCACAACAAGTGTAGCTTTAATTTGGTATATTGAATGTGTGATTTCATCAAAGCTACATTTTTATAGTAATTTATTTGAATTTGACTCTCTGCATTTTCACTGGATGTTGGCCAGGTGGGACGCTACCGTCCCACATATCCCAGGGAGGTTAAAGGTCCCCAATGATGTGACCATTGCTCTTGATTCTAAGCAATTTTGTGCTGCTATTTTTATTGACTTGGCCAAAGCTTTTGATACGGTAGACCATTCCATTCTTGTGGGCTGGCTAAGGAATATTGGTGTCTCTGAGGGGCCTTTGGCCTGGTATGCTAACTACCTCTCTCAAAGAGTGCAGTGTATAAAGTCAGAAAATCTGCTATCTCAGCCACTGCCTGTCACCAAGGAAGTAGCCCAAGGCTCAATCCTAGGCCCCATGCTCTTCTCAATTTACATCAACAACATCGCTCAGGTAGTAGGAAGGTCTCTCCTCCGTTTATATGCAGATGATACAGTCAGGGATAGGCAACAGAAGGCTACCACACTAACTTGTAATCTCTGGTTGTGAAGTGAGCTTTATCATAGTCCTGTCACTGCTTCACTCCCTGGCTACGCTGATGCTCCTCCTCCACGACAATATCCGTCTCTGCCTCCTCTTCGCCCTCCCCCACTCAGCTGGCCCCTCCCCGGATTTTGTGTTAAATGCTCTACCACAAAGCTTTCTTAATGTCCAACAAGCTTTCTCTACCCTTATTAACCTTGTTCTGAACACGTCCAAAACAAAGGTCATATGGTTTGGCAAGAAGAATGCACCTCGACCCACAGGTGTGATTACTACCTCTGAGGGTTTAGATCTTGAGGAAGTCACCTCATACAATTACTTGGGAGTATGGCTAGATAGTACACTGTCCTTCTCTCAGCACATACCAAAGCTGCAGGCTAAAGTAAAATCTAGACTTGGTTTCATATATCGTAATCGCTCCTCTTTCACCCCAACTGCCAAACTAACCCTGATTCAGATGACCATCCTACCCATGCTCCTTATATGACACATCACTGCACTCTATACTCCTCTGTAAACTGGTAATCTCTGTATACCTGTCGCAAGACCCACTGGTTGATCATTATTTATAAAACCCCCTTAGGCCTCACTCCCCTCTACCTGAGATATCTACTGCATCCCTCATCCTCCACATACAACACCCGTTCTGCCAACCCTATTCTGTTAAAAGTTCCCCAAAGCACACACATCCCTGGGTTGCTCGTCTTTTCAGTTCGCTGCAGCTAGTGACTGGAACGAGCTGCAACAAGCACTCAAACTGCACAGTTTTATCTTAATCTCTTCATTCAAAGTCTCAATCATGGATACTTTTACTGACAGTTGTGGCTGCTTTGTGTGATATATTGTTGTCTCTACCTTCTTGCCCGTCGTGCTATTGTCTCTGCCCAATAATGTTTGTACCATGTTTTGTGTTGCTACCATGTTGTGTTGTCATGTTTTGCTGCCTTGCTATGTTGTTGTATTATAGGTCTCTCTTTATGTAGTGTTGTCTCTCTTGTTGTGATGTGTGTTTTGTCCAATATTCATATGTTATTTCAAAAAAGATATAATAATTGAATCCCAGTCCCCGTCACCACAGGAGGTCTTTTGCCTTTTGGTAGGCCGTCATTGTAAATAACAATTTGTTCTTAACTGACTTGCCTAGTTAAAAAAAGGTTCAATAAAAATAAATAAAATAAAAACGGAAATCCCGGTTATACACTCTTGTTTGGTGAGGTACAACCAATTATTTATATGTACACTATGACTAATAGGGGACAAAGTGTTGAAGCCATGGTGCCTCCATCTTGGTTAATGCATTACACCATTGTAAAAAAATATTTTGGAAGCTATAGAAAAGCTATAAACATTTATTAAGGTCTACATTCGTTTTTGCGACATGTATTTTATTACAGACATGTTACTGCGTACTTTTAAATTATATTATGTGAGCTAAACATAAAAAAATAATAATAATAAGTATCTAAAAACATTTTCCTTAAATAATCATCTTTGGAGATTACTAACGTTTCCATCCCCACTATAACACAAAACTACTTGAATGTCAGTAATTTTGTCCTTAGAACATTTATTTGATTCCATTAAATCCTATGTCGGACTGCTCCTCCTGGGGAGTGCCAATATAGCAGACCAGTAGCTTCAAAGCCTCTCAAAGGCCAACACATAGCATCAGCAATCCAGGGTTTATATATATATATCATTGGGTACGACCTGCTCAAACCTGATTAGCTTGAAGCTATTCTCTAATTATTATTGCAAACACAATGCATTGGATCAACATAGACCTAGAGGATTTAAAACCTTGAAGAGCATTACAATATGTTTACCAGCAAAGAAAACATATCCTATTGTCACGATTGACACAGAGATTACGAGTGTTTATAAAGCTTAACGGCTCTTGGATACCTCAGTAATGAGATAAAGGCGTGTAATCTTAGAGCTACTGTAGGTGAGACTTCCAGAGATTTCTAGGGGGAAACTCTGTCAATAACTTCAACCTACACCAGTTGATGTGGACATACTTGTTCAAATGCCACAACGTTATTCTGTGCTTTTTTTCCATTCCAACATACTATACCGGTATTGCCCTGTTTGTTCAACTAAACAATTTCCCAAGGGCCCAGAGATTGTGTTCATACAGTAGGTGCCTAAACATATACTGTGAACATATAATTAAATGGTGAACAAATGACAGCCTCTATACATATCTTTCATAATCAATTCCGAGCTTGTCTATCTATGAAATACAACATAACATTACACGTCAAAAGAAAGGGACAACACAGGGCACATGTACAGGTTTGCCAACTACAGGGGTGTATTTATACTGCCAATTCTGTTGTAAAAAAATTCTTAGACTGAAGCAAACGGAACTAACCTAAAACGGACCTACCTGAATTTGTCCAATAGAAACTCTTGTTTAGCTCTGTTTGCTTCCATTTGGTTCTGAACAGTAAAAGGTTTCTGTAATGAATACACCCTAGTCCTCGAGTACCCAGAACAGCACACATTTTTGGGGGGGACAAGTACACCTAATTCAACTTGTCAACTAATCATTAAGCCCTCAATGAGTTGAATCAGTTTTCTGGGGCTACAACAAACATGTGTGCTGTTGGACAGGAGTTGGGAAACACTGGTGTTGTCACGAATATTACCGAAGGTGACTCCCCTTCTTGTTCGGGTGGCGCTCGGCGGTCGTCGTCACAGGTCTACTAGCTATCGCCGATCCGTTGTTCTGTGTTCCTTTGGGTTTGTCTGATTGGTATCACCTGTTTCTTGTTTGGTTGTTGGGGTAGGGTTATATATAGTTTGTTCAGCCCGCTTCTGTTTCGTGCGGGCTTGTTAGTCTGTTTTGTTGTTTGAGTGTATTTTGTTTGTATTTGGGTTTCACGCTATCCGTTTATATTTCTGATCATTTGTTTTTCTACTTTTGGTTCATGTTATGTTTCCGGGACATTAAAGCGTGTTTTTTCCCACATCTTTTGCTCTCTGCGCCTGACTCCACACCTCCTCACTCATTTATCGTAACAGAAGCCCGCACCACGATATGGAGTCAGCAGGAGCAGCGACCACTCCTCTTCCTACTATGGAGGAGAGAGTCCATCACACGTCTATCCTCCATCGCCTAGGATCAGCGATGGATCAGATGATGGAAAGGATGGATCGTTGGGAGAGGAATGGTCTCCCTACTACCCCACCGACCCTCCCACCGGCAACTCTACCATCTCCCCCATCTGGATCCGTTTCCAGCGCTCTGCGCATTACGCCTCCGAGGGAGTACGATGGAGCAGCGACGGGGTGCCAGGGATTCCTGCTTCAACTAGACCTCTACCTGGCCACCGTTCGGCCGGCTCCCTCGGAGGAGGAGAGAGTGTGGGTTCTCATCACATGCCTTACCGGTAGAGCCCTGGAGTGGGCTAATGCGGTCTGGAACGGGCCCGACCCAGCGAAGGTCAATTACCCGGAGTTCAATTACCCGGAGTTCACCCGCCGTTTCAGGGCCGTGTTCGATCACCCTCCAGAAGGTCGAGCGGCGGGTGAGAGATTGTTCCATCTCAGACAGGGGACGAGGAGCGCGCAGGACTTCGCGCTGGAGTTCCGGACCTTGGCCGCTGGAGCAGGGTGGAACGACAGGGCCCTGATAGACCATTACAGATGTAGCCTGAGAGAGGACGTCCGTAGGGAGCTGGCCTGTCGGGATACTACACTTAGCCTGGATGGACTGATAGACCTGTCGATCCGGTTGGACCATCTGCTAGCTGCTCGCGGACGTTCTGAAAGGGTCCTGTCAGTTCTACCTCCTGACCCTCCTGCTCCTATCCCGATGGAGCTAGGAGGGATCGCGTCTAGGGAGATCGGAGGAGGAAGCTCCTCCTGTACCAGTTGTGGCCGGAGAGGGCACACGTCTGGTCGGTGCTGGAGGAATTCATCTGGGAATCGAGAGGGCAGGCAGAACACTCCTCGGTCACCCCAGGTGAGTAAGCACCACACTCTCCCAGAGTTTCCTGTTGGTCACATGTTCCTATTAATTTGTTTCCTTAATTATTCTCCTTCTCTCCAGCATAAGGCACTGGTAGATTCAGGCGCAGCTGGAAACTTTATAGATCACGGACTCGCTCAGAGGTTGAGGATTCCGTTAGTAAAAGTAGACCCCCCTTTTGCCGTGCACTCTTTAGATAGTCAACCATTAGGGCCAGGGCTGGTGAGGAAAGCCACAATTTCGTTGGAGATGATTACGCAGGGGAATCACAAGGAGCTAATTAGTTTGTTCCTTATCGATTCACCTGCGTTTCCAGTGGTACTGGGGATTCCCTGGCTAGCTATTCATAATCCTACGATTTCGTGGAAACAGGGAACTCTACAGGGGTGGTCTGATGAGTGTTCAGGCAGGTGTGTAGGGTTTTCCAATCGGTGCGACAACGGTGGAGAGTCCAGACCAGGTTTCCACCGTGCGCATTCCAGCTGAGTATAACGATTTGGCTATCGTTTTCAGTAAAAAGAAGGCGACCCAATTACCACCCCATAGGCAGGGGGATTGCGTGATAAACCTCCAGGGTAACGCTGCACTCCCCAGGAGTCATGTGTATCCTTTGTCCCAGGAGGAGACGGTGGCTATGGAAACTTATATCACCGAGGCTCTGGGACAGGGGTACATTCGGCCCTCCATGTCACCTGTCTCTTCGAGTTTCTTTTTTGTGAAGAAAAAAGATGGTGGTTTACGTCCGTGTATTGATTATAGAGGTCTAAATTCCATCACGGTGGGTTTTAGTTACCCACTACCTCATTGCTACGGCAGTGGAATCATTTCACGGAGCGCAGTTCTTCACTAAACTGGATCTCAGGAGTGCTTATAATCTGGTGCGTATTCGGGATGGAGATGAGTGGAAAACTGCATTTAGCACTACTTCTGGCCATTATGAGTACCTCGTCATGCCATACGGTTTAAAGAATGCTCCAGCTATATTTCAATCCTTTGTGGATGAGATTCTCAGAGACCTGCACGGACAGGGTGTAGTGGTGTATATTGACGATATTTTGATCTACTCCGCTACACGCACTGCGCATGTATCTCTGGTGCGCAAGGTTCTTAGACGACTGCTGGAGCATGACCTGTATGTGAAGGCGGAGAAATGTGAGTTTTCCAAACAATCAGTTTCCTTCCTGGGTTATCGCATTTCCAGCTCTGGGTTGGTAATGGAGGGTGACCGCGTAAAAGCCGTGCGTAATTGGCCGACTCCGACCACGGTAAAGGAGGTACAGCGGTTCTTGGGGTTTGCCCATTACTACCGGAGGTTTATCCGGGGTTTTGGTCAGGTAGCTGCCCCTATTACCTCACTGCTGAAGGGGGGGCCGGTGCGTTTACAGTGGTCAGCAGAGGCGAACGGAGCTTTTCATAAGTTGAAGGCGATGTTTACTGAGGCGCCGGTGTTGGCGCATCCGGACCCTTCTTTGGCGTTTATAGTAGAGGTGGACGTATCCGAGGCTGGGGTTGGAGCGGTGCTCTCACAGCATTCGGGTGCGCCACAGAAGCTCCGCCCCTGTGCCTTTTTTTCGAAGAAACTCGGGCCAGCGGAGCGGAATTATGATGTGGGGGATAGGGAGTTGTTGGCTATGGTTAAGGCCCTGAAGGTGTGGAGACACTGGCTTGAGGGGGCCAAGCACCCTTTCCTTATCTGGACTGACCACCGTAACCTGGAGTATATCCGATCAGCTAGGAGACTGAATCCTCGTCAGACAAGGTGGGCCATGTTTTTCACCAGATTTCGTTTCACTCTCTCATATAGACCAGGTTCCCTCAACACTAAGGCCGACGCGCTGTCAAGACTCTATGACACTGAGGACAGGTCCATCGATCCTACTCCCATCATTCCGGCAGCTAAGCTGGTGGCACCAGTAGTATGGGATGTGGACGCGGACATCGAGCGGGCGCTAAGGGAGGAACCTGCGCCTCCACAGTGTCCGGTGGGTCGTAGGTACGTGCCGCTGGCTGTTCGTGATCAATTGATTCGATGGGCTCATTGTCTACCCTCGTCGGGTCACCCAGGTATTTTTAGGACAGTGCGAGGTCTTGAGAGGAAGTACTGGTGGCCCACTTTGAGGAGGGATGTGCGATTCTATGTTTCCTCCTGTTCGGTGTGCGCCCAGAGTAAGGCTCCTAGACACCTGCCAAGAGGTAAATTACAACCTCTTCCCGTTCCACAACGGCCGTGGACCCATCTATCGGTGGATTTTCTTACTGACCTTCCCCCCTCTCAGGGTAACACAACGATCCTGGTCGTTGTGGATCGGTTCTCTAAGTCCTGCCGTCTTATCCCATTGCCCGGTCTCCCTACGGCCCTACAGACTGCGGAAGCTCTTTTCACCCATGTCTTCCGGCACTATGGGGTGCCCGAGGATATAGTTTCTGATCGGGGCCCCCAGTTTATCTCCCGTGTTTGGAGGGCATTTATGGAACGTCTGGGGGTCTCGGTCAGCCTGACCTCAGGGTATCACCCGGAGAGTAATGGGCAGGTGGAGAGAGTGAACCAGGAGGTGGGTAGGTTTCTGCGGTCGTATTGCCAGGACCGGCCAGGGGAGTGGGCGAGATATATTCCCTGGGCAGAAATAGCCCAGAACTCACTAAGCCACTCCTCTACCAACATGTCACCATTTGAGTGCGTGTTGGGGTACCAGCCAGTCCTGGCACCGTGGCATCAGAGCCAGACTGAGGCTCCTGCGGTGGAGGAGTGGGTGCAGCGCTCTAAGGAGACCTGGAGGGCTGTCCAAGAGTCATTACGCCAAGCGAGTATAAGGCAGAAGAAGAGCGCTGACCGTCACCGCAGTGAGGCCCCCGTGTTTGCACCTGGGGACAGGGTCTGGCTCTCGACCCGAAACCTGCCCCTCCGCTTGCCCTGCCGGAAGCTGGGTCCGCAGTGTATAGGGCCATTTAAAGTCCTGAGGAGAATAAACGAGGTTTGTTATCGATTATTACTTCCTTCGTATTATCGTATTAACCCCTCGTTTCATGTGTCTCTTCTCAGGCCGGTGGTAGCTGGTCCCATGCAGGAAGGTGAGGTTCCGGAGGTTCCTCCGCCCCCTCTGGACATCGAGGGGTCCCCGGCGTACAAGATACGAGCTATTCTGGACTCGAGACGCCGGGTGAGGGGCTTGCAGTACCTCGTTGACTGGGAGGGGTACGGTCCGGAGGAGAGGTGCTGGGTTCCGGTGAGGGATATTCTAGATCCATGGATGTTGAGTGAGTTCCATCGCCTCCGTCCAGATCGCCCAGCGCCTCGGCCCCCGGGTCGTCCCCGAGGCCGGCGTCGGCGCGCTGCGGGAGCTGCGCGTCAGGGGGGGGGGGTACTGTCACGAATATTACCGAAGGTGACTCCCCTTCTTGTTCGGGTGGCGCTCGGCGGTCGTCGTCACCGGTCTACTAGCTATCGCCGATCCGTTGTTCTGTGTTCCTTTGGGTTTGTCTGATTGGTATCACCTGTTTCTTGTTTGGTTGTTAGGGTAGGGTTATATATAGTTTGTTCAGCCCGCTTCTGTTTCGTGCGGGCTTGTTAGTCTGTTTTGTTGTTTGAGTGTATTTTGTTTGTATTTGGGTTTCACGCTGTCCGTTTATATTTCTGATCATTTGTTTTTCTACTTTTGGTTCATGTTATGTTTCCGGGACATTAAAGCGTGTTTTTTCCCACATCTTTTGCTCTCTGCGCCTGACTCCACACCTCCTCACTCATTTATCGTAACAGGTGTAGTATGCATGCCTTTAAGATTGAGTTTATTGTAATATTTAATAGTGCACTATAGAATGTGTGAGAGACAGAGAGAGAGAGAGAGAGATTCATATGGAGTGTGGGGGGGATTAAGAGCATTAAAGTAAAAAGATAATACAGTTTACCTGTTTAACATCATAGGCAAAGAGCACATATTTCAAGTCCGGGGAAACGGAGTACTTTGCAACATTGAAATTGACCTACAAGACAAAGAAGAGGAAAAGAGAGTGAGAGCATTTTTAAGTGGGTATATCCGTTTGCTAACATGTCACTTTGAGTGGCAGGGTATATGTTTGAGTAAGTCTGTGGGCATGCATGTTCCGATGGTAAAGGGTTTTCACTTACAAATGTTGTGTTTGTCAGTACAATTTCAGTCTCATTGGTGAGGATGTTAAACTTGATTACGTGGCCATCGCGATTCCTGTAGATCACTTCTGAGTCTATGAAAGGAGAGACAAATAAGAAAAAACATGTCTTTCTGAAACAATTCCTCTGTCGATTTTTCTACTAAGAAGAAATCGCAAGGCCTTTGTTGCCATTTGAATGCAAGGCTGGATGGCTGTCAAAACCAGAACTGTACCTTGAATAAGGCTTTGTAGCCAAAGTTTTGACAATAAAAGTCTCCATTCTATCCCAATTTCCTTGTTTTTCTTCAGCATAGCAAAGACAGAATGTCCAGTACCCTGTCACATCCTTGTCTCTGGAAAATCAAATAACAATAGTAACATGACGGCACTGACTCCATTCATACACGTAAGCGCGTGACTGCACTGTGATCAACATATATGAAGCCAAATAATAATTTAATGGTGTATAGAAACAATTAGTCACCTTAAGTAAAACATTTTTTTTACAAAAATCTACATGTTCTCTATTGATGGGAAATGATTTCTGTGCCTAAGGAATGAAACACATACAGTGCCATCAGAAACTATTCACACCCCTTTTACTTTTTCCACATTTTGTTGTGGAATAGCAGAAGGCTGCTGAGTGGAGAACTGCTGATAAATAATGGCTGGAATGGAGAAAATGAAATGGCATCAAACACCTGGAAACCATTTATTGATACCATTCCACTCACTCCACTCTCCACCACAAGCCCGTTCCCCCAATTAAGGTGCCACCAAACTCCTGTTTAGTAAGGTCCCTCAGTTGAGCAGTACATTTCCAACACAGATTCAACCACTAAGACCAGGCAGTTTTTCCAATGCCTCGCAAAGAAGGGCATCTATTGGTAGATGGTTAAAAAAAAGCTGACATTCAATATCCCTTTGAGCATGGATGATATAGGACAATGATCTAAAACACAGGGACAGATCTACACTGGAGTTGCTAACCAAGAAGACAGTGAAAGTTCAGTGAGTGGTGAGTGGTGAGTGGCCAACAGTGAGTGGCCAAGTTACAGTTTTGACATAAATCTGTTCAGAAAATCTGTGGCAAGACCTGAAAATGATTGTCTAGCAATGATCAACAACCAATTTGACAGAGCTTGAAGAATTTTTTAAACAATAATGGGCAAATGTTGCACAATCCAGGTGTGGAAAGCTTATAGACTTACCCAGAAAGTCTCACAGCTGTAATTGCTGCCAAATGTGATTCTACCATGTATTTATCGAATAAAAAATTTAAAAAATCATGTATTTTTTAAAACAAATGTTACAATTTTTCTTCCACATGTATTTTGTGTGGATAGTTGACCAAAAATTTCAAATGAAATAGATTTTAAACCCACTTTGTAACACAACCAAATGTGGAAAAGTCAAGGTGTGTGAATACTTGTATGTAGCTTGTATTTTGTCCTGTGTTCTTGTTGTTGAATGCCACAGCATTATCTGCTATGTGATGTCATACGCAGACATGACCCTGAAATATCATCCAGCAGTACTGCAAATGGCAGACACACACACACATTGAGCAAATGATAGCATGCATTGCTAATCACTAATTCATACATGAGTTATGATCAAATGCAAACAAAACAAAGATGGAAGACAATCCATAACATTCTGTACAAGCTCAGACAGATATCCCATAATGAAGTTATTCATCTCTGTCAAAAGGTTATTTGGGGGTTATGCAACTGACAGGGCAACCCCAGCAGACCTGGCAACCCCGGCAGATATTGGATTCCTACAGTGGGAGCTGATCTCCTATACCCGCCTCTCAGCAGAGTCTCATTTGTCTGTCAACAATTTTCACATTCACAGCCAATCAGGTCCCGTTTGCCATGCTGTAGTTATCATGGGTTTGATTGATGGTTGATGGGGCCCTCACGGCCCAATCCCGCCCCATATTTTGTTCCTGTCATAACCTCTGTGAGCATATCACAGACATAAATGTCATCATCTAAAACAAGAAATCTGATGCCTCAAGACCACTGGTCGAAATATTTGTGTTTACCACGACCATATACAGTGGGGTCTGAAATGATTGACAACCTTGATAAAGGTAAGCAAAACGGACTGTATCAAATAAATAATTCAAATATTGAGCTATATTGTATGCTCAAATTATATTATTTCATACTAATAAAAATGTATGTATGACATGAAAATAGAGCTATTTGGCCACGCACATCAGTGGTGGATTTGGCGTCGAAATGAGAATGCATAAGCAGAAAATAACTCCATATCTACTGTAAAATATGGTGGTGGATCTTTGATGTTATGGGGCTATTTTGCTTCCACTGGTCCTAAGGCCCTTGTTGACTGTCAATGGCTTCATGAACTTTACCCAGTACCAGGACAGGATATATTAGCCAAAAACCTTTCTGCCTTTGCCAAGAGGCTGAAACTTGGCTGCATGTGGATCTTCCAGCAAGACAATAACCCCAAACACACATCAAAATCCACAAAGAAATTCTTAATTGGCCATAAAATCAACATTTTGCAATGGCCATCTCATTATCCGGACTTGAAACCCCATTGAAAACCTGTGGTTTGAGCGCAGACGAAGGATATCAAGGATCTGGAAGGATTCTGTACGGAGGAAGGGTCCTTATTAAAAACAGGGGTGTCAATCATGTATATCCCTAGCTTTTTGAGGAAAAAAATGTTCTCTAATCAATTGTATTAGTAGAAAATAATACATTTCTGTCACGCCCTGGTCAAAGTATTTTGTGTTTATATTTATGTATTTGGTCAGGCCAGGGTGTGGCATGGGGTTTTTGTAATTGTGGTGTGTTTGTCTTGGGGTTTTTGTGGTGGTATTGGGATTGTAGCTTAGTGGGTTGTCTAGCAAGGTCTATGGCTGTCTGGAGTGGTTCTCAATCAGAGGCAGGTGCTTATCGTTGTCTCTGATTGGGAACCATATTTAGGCAGCCATATTCTTTGAGTTTGTCGTGGGTGATTGTCCTGAGTGTCTTGATGTCCTTGTTTGATGTTAGTTGACACAAGTATAGGCTGTTTTCGGTTTTCGTTTCGTTTATTGTTTGTAGTGTTCGTGTTTAGTCGTGTTTACGTTTGTTTAAATAAACATGGATCGCAATCGACACGCTGCAGTTTGGTCCGACTCTCCTTCACTATATGAAAACCGTTACAGAATCACCCACCACCAACGGACCAAGCGGCGTGTCAACAGGCAGGAGCAGCCGAAAAAGGAGATGCTCAACAAGGATTTCTGGTCATGGGAGGAGATCTTCGACGGGAGAGGACCCTGGGCTAAACCAGGGAGTGTAGCCGCCCAAAGGAGCAACAGGAGAAGAGGCAACAGAGGCAGCAGCAGCAGGAGCAGCAGCAGCTACAGTGGGAGAGGTTGCACCACCTGGAGAAATGGACATGGGAGGAGGAATTGGACGGTAAAGGACCCTGGAATGAGCCTGGAGATTATTGTCGCCCCAAAGCCGAGCTGGAGGCAGCAAAAGCAGAGAGGCGGCATTATGAGGAGCTAGCACGGCAGAGCGGATGGAAGCCCGAGAGTCAGCCCCAAAATTTCTTGGGGGCTCACAGGGAGTATGGCTATGCCAGGTAGGAGACCTGCGCAAACTCACTGTGCTTACTGGGGGCTGGAGAGACCGGGCAGGCACCGTGTTATGCTGTGGAGCGCACGGTGTCTCCAGTGCGGGTGCACAGCCCGGTTCGGTATATTCCAGCTCCTCGTATCGGCCGGGCTAGAGTGGGCATCGAGCCAGGTAAGGTTGGGCAGGCTCGGTGCTCAAGAGCTCCAGTGCGCCTGCACGGTCCGGTCTTTCCAGTACCACCTCCACACCCCAGCCCTCCGGTAGCAGCTCCCCGCACCAGGCTTCCTGTGCGTGTCCTCGGCCCAGTACCACCAGTACCAGCACCACGCATCAGGCCTACAGTGCGCCTCGCCTCTCCAGCGCTGTCGGAGCCTTTCTCCTCTCCTGCGCTGCCGGAGTCTCCCGCCTATCTAGCGCTGTTAGAGCTTTCCTCATCTCCAGCGCTGCCGGAGTCTCCCGCCTGTTCAGCGCAGCCAGAGCCTTCCTCCGACACAGCGCTGCAGGAGTCTCCCGCCTGTTCAGCGCAGCCAGAGCTGCCAGTCTGCATGAAGCAGCCAGAGCTGTCAGTCTGCATGGAGCAGTCAGAGCTGTCAGTCTACATGAAGCAGCCCGAGAGCTGCCAGTCTGCATGAAGCAGCCAGTCTACATGGAGCAGCCAGAGCTGTCAGTCTACATGAAGCAGCCCGAGCAGCCAGTCTGCATGAAGCAGCCAGTCTACATGGAGCAGCCAGAGCTGTCAGTCTGCATGAAGCAGCCAGAGCTGTCAGTCTGCATGGAGCTGCCAGTCTGCATGGAGCTGCCAGTCTGCAAGGAGCTGCCAGTCTGCAAGGAGCTGCCAGTCTGCAAGGAGCTGTCAGTCTGCACGGAGCTGTCAGTCTGTAAGGAGCTGCCAGTCTGCAAGGAGCTGCCAGTCAGCACGGAGCCGCCAGAGCGGTCAGTCTAGCTAGTGCCGCCAGTCTGCCCAGCGCCGTGCCCCCAGTCTGCCCAGCACCCAGTCTGCCCAGCATTGCCAGTCTGCCCAGCATTGCCAGTCGGCCCAGCACCGCCAGTCAGCCCAGCACCGCCAGTCTGCCCAGCGCGTCAGTCTGCCCAGCGTTGTCAGTCTGCCCAGCGTCACCAGTCTGCCCAGCGCCGCCAGTCTGCCCAGCGCCGCCAGTCTGCCCAGCATCACCAGTCTGCCCAGCGCCGCCAGTCTGCCCAGCGCCGCCAGATCTGCCAATCAGCCAGACTCTTCCAGATCTGCCAGTCAGCCTGACTCTTCCAGATCTGCCAGTCAGCCTGACTCTTCCAGATCTGCCAGTCAGCCTGACTCTTCCAGATCTGCCAGTCAGCCTGACTCTTCCAGATCTGCCAGTCAGCCTGACTCTTCCAGATCTGCCAGTCAACCAGACTTTTCCAGATCTGCCAGTCAGCCAGGATCTGCCAGTCAGCCAGGATCTGCCAGTCAGCCAGGATCTGCTGAAACCACCAGCCAGCCAGGAGCTGGTAGATCTACCTGCCTGAGCTTCCTCTCACTCCTGAGCTTCCTCTCACTCCTGAGCTTCCTCTCACTCCTGAGCTTCCTCTCACTCCTGAGCTTCCTGAGCTCACTCCTGAGCTTCCTCTCACTCCTGAGCTTCCCCTCAGTCCCGAGCTTCCCCTCAGTCCCGAGCTGCCTCGGTCCCGAGCTGTACTTCAGTCCCGATCTGCTCCTCAGTCCAGTGGGGTTCTGGGTGAGGACTACTAGGCCATGGTCGGCGGCGAGGGTGGACTATCCAGGGACGAAGGGAGAGGGGACTAAGACATTAAAGGAGTGGGGTCCACGTCCCATGCCGGAGCCGCCACCATGGACAGACGCCCACCCGGACCCTCCCTATTGTTTTGAGGTGCGTTCGGGAGTCCGCACCTTAGGGGGGGGGGTTCTGTCACGCCCTGGTCAAAGTATTTTGTGTTTATCTTTATGTATTTGGTCAGGCCAGGGTGTGGCATGGGTTTTTTTGTAATTGTGGTGTGTTTGTCTTGGGGTTTTTGTGGTGGTATTGGGATTGTAGCTTAGTGGGTTGTCTAGCAAGGTCTATGGCTGTCTGAAGTGGTTCTCAATCAGAGGCAGGTGCTTATCGTTGTCTCTGATTGGGAACCATATTTAGGCAGCCATATTCTTTGAGTTTGTCGTGGGTGATTGTCCTGAGTGTCTTGATGTCCTTGTTTGATGTTAGTTGACACAAGTATAGGCTGTTTTCGGTTTTCGTTTCGTTTATTGTTTGTAGTGTTCGTGTTTAGTCGTGTTTACGTTTGTTTAAATAAACATGGATCGCAATCGACACGCTGCAGTTTGGTCCGACTCTCCTTCACTATATGAAAACCGTTACAATTTCCCAATTTTTTTGCATATAATATAGCTCAGTATTAAAATTATTTATTTTATACAGTAATTTTTGCTCATCTTCATCAAGCGTGTTAAATACTTTGGACCTAATAAGGACAATAAGAAACCAAATGACAAAATGAACCACCTAGGGTATACATTTTATTATCAGAGTTTGAGTAAGAGGGCTGATTCAGACTTAGGGAAATATTTTCCTTTGTTCTGTGTTTTAATTTAAGCACTTCTCAGGATTTGGTATTCCGACTTACCGTATGCAGGTGCCTAACAAACTCTTTGGGTGTTGCTCCCTTATGCGCACTATACGTTTATCTAAAGCCATCCCTTTAAATACAGTGTACCATTTCTTGACAGACTAGAGTAGGGTATATAGAGAGAACAGGTTCTGAGTATTAGGGATCATGAAGAAAGCCATCAAAATATGCATATTTGTCTAATTTTAATGGATTAATAAATATTGTGATCTTGTAGAGTGTTTATGGTTAGGAAAGTATTTATGAATCTACCTACTTCATAAAAAAAGCAGGTTTGGAGAGCCTTTACGCACGAGATATAGGCCTATTGGTGAATTGAAAAGAGGTTTGATTCATCCTGAAAGTTGACATATTCAGTTGTTTAAATCCATGAAATATTGGTAGGGCGGAAAATTGTACAATAGTGGTTGAAAAATAGTTATATAAATATATGAATCCTTACTGATGATGGAACTATGATGAACTGTGCTGTCCAGTTGTCATGAACCGTGCGCTAAGCTCCAGGTTGTATAAAACAGGAAAAGTTGGGGAATCTAAATATGTTAATACTTTATTTGTAAGTTTTCATGTTTGAGAACATAAGAGACATTGACAATGATACAATATTCCCAGTCCCCATCCCCCCCACACATATTAAGAAGGAAATTACAACAGCACTGCTGACATTAAGAATGTTGGATAGATTTCTGTTTTCTACTAGCAGCTCAAACAATACCTGGCTTACGACAGCATCCCCCAACCCTGGCCCTGGGGACCAGCATCCCCCAATCCACCACCCAACACACCTGACCCCCCATGTTACTCATGTTATTACACATTTTGTGTAATACATAGTCTATCGGTAAATAGCCCACCCATTTTTACCTACCTCATCCCCATACTGTTTATATTTATTTACTTTTCTGCTCTTTTGCACACCAATATCTCTACCTGTACATGACCATCTGATCATTTATCACTCCAGTGTTAATCTGCAAAATTGTAATTATTCGCCTACCTCCTCATGCCTTTTGCACACAATGTATATAGACTCTCTTTTTTTCAACTGTGTTATTGACTCGTTAATTGTTTACTCCATGTGTAACTCGGTGTTGTCTGTTCACACTGCTATGCTTTATCTTGGCCAGGTCGCAGTTGCAAATGAGAACTTGTTCTCAACTAGCCTACCTGGTTAAATAAAGGTGAAATAAAAATAAATAAAAATACCAACCTTTCAAATCACTTCATGGCTACGGACGTGAGTGCTTCGGGTCTGTAGTCATTTAGGCAGGTTACCTTTGTGTTCTTGGGCACATGGACTATGGTGGTCTGCTTGAAACATGGTATTACAGACTCAATCAGGGACATGTTGAAAATGTCAGGGAAGACACCTGCCAGTTGGTCAGCACATGCCCGGAGCACGCGTCCTGGTAATCCATCTGGCCCCGCAGTCTTGTGTATGTTGACCTGTTTAAACATCTTCCTCACATCAGCTACGGAGAGCGTGATCACTCAGTCGTCTGGAACAGCTGATGCTCTCATGAATGCCTCAGTGTTGCTTGCCTCGAAGCGAGCATAGAAGTGATTTAGCTTGTCTGGTAGGCTCATGTCACTGGGCAGCTCGCGGCTGTGCTTCCTTTTGTAGTCTGTAAAATTTTGCAAGCCCTGCCACATAAGACGAGCATCGGAGCCGGTGTAGTATGATTCAATCTTAGCCCTGTACTGACCCTTTGCCTGTTTGATGGTTCGTCGCAGGGCATAGCAGGATTTCTTGTAAGCTTCCGGGTTAGAGTCCCGCACCTTGAAAGCGGCAGCTTTATGTTTTGTTTCAAAACAGAGAAAGTGTTAATAAATAGCACAGTGTTTCAAGTTCTTTATTTTTGTGCAGGTTTCTGTGTCTGCGTGAGGGACATGTTTGTGCCTGTTGTGAGGTCATTTAGAGTCAGGCATGGCAATGAAGTAGCTTTATTATTATTCCACATCAAAAAAAGCTCCATCAAAATCTGTCAGTTTAAGCTAGAGATATCTGCCTATATCGGCCTTCCACATCTGCAATCGAAGGTGGCCGAGTTACAGCGGTGTTTGTAAGACAATGAGACATCCCGAAAATCGGTTTTCTCAAGAGAATGTCTGTAGCGTTCGAACTGTTTGGACTTACGAACACAAAGGTGTTCTCCGTTTTTCTCTACGACCTCCACAAGTGTCACGGGACTCATCTGAAGTTAGTAACGCAGATGTGCCAACTTCTGTCTGTAGCGTCTGAACCGTTTGGACTACAAACTAATATGAGACTTTCCGAACATAATGACTTCCATTCATTTGTATGGTGTTCTCTACGATCCACACATGATTCACAGGACTAGTCTGAAGGTAACCCATACAAATTAATGGAAGTATGGAGGCAGATTTGTAACAACAAAACAAGGGGTTAAATATGTTTAAAAATATGTCCTTTACATTCTTATATCTCCTAGATATAAGACAAACACTTCAAAATCCTATTCCTTAAGATTTATTTTGTGACTGTCTTTTTTGCCATTTATGAAAGTGTTATTCAATGTGTTTCTATGGGCTGTAGTAACAAAGACCAAATTCAACATTTTATGAATAAATATTTTGATATAGATGTTTTTATACCTAAAAGGGTCCTACAATTCTAAATAAAATAGCTAAATGATCCATGGCATGGCCATCTTAAAACAATTCCATATGTGGCTTGGTAGAAACCCCACCCCAAAGGCTTAAACTTTACATATTCGTCCTTGCAAAAGAGTGTCTAACCCCAAACAGATGCCGACCATGAGTTTGGACAGCACAGCGGACCCTCAGGAATGATCCTGGTGTTCCAAAGAACTGCGGTCACCTAGGCCGCTGCATGCATCGCAAATGTAAAAAATAATCTCTCATTGAAATCAAAAACTCTGGTTCTGAGCCTAAATTTGGAGACACTTATAATGTGTGAAGTAGCACTACAAAACTTTGACTTTATGGCAACTAAGTTACTGTAGGGGTTTCGGGTAACTTTCCATTTGAGGGTTAATTGAGATAGGGGTGAGAGGATGATCTTTAAAACATTGCGAGCCATCGATAGGCCTTTTTCCGTGCTTGTCTACTTAAATAATGGAACGTTCCACACTGAAAAGTACAAACGAAGACTCTAATGCATAAGTAATGTGCTACTTCTGTAACATGTTAAATAATGAATAACTCAGGCCCTTTTACCAGTCTGAAAATCCCCGGCATAGGGTTGGGCTTGTAGTTACCCTGCCCTCCCACTGTAGCCTGTCCTCAAGCTCCATCTCCATCTGCCTGCAGCAGCCCCCTGCAAACTAAACTAAACTGAAAACCATGAGACAAACCTTTCAGGCTTTTCGCTGGACAACAGTACACCACGGCTGTGGAACACACAACCAGACTCTGTCAGGACTGCAGTGTCCCTCCTCTCAAGTTTTTCATTTAACTCAATACATTCCTCTTTCCGTTTTTATAGACTGAATACTCCTCAGTCCTATAATTGTGACTTTCATAACAGACTTCTATGACATGGCATTGACATGCAGCCTAGCCCATATGAGGGATGATTCAAGGAAAGTGTTGTCAACACTTCAAAATAGGGATCACATATTACGAACTTATTTGCGTATATGAAGTGTGTATATAAGTAGCTAATTTGTATTACCAGCCATTTATACCTAATGAATGGCTAATAATACCCAATAAAGACCTAATTAGCTACTTATACTGCAAATCAATGCCTTTGTCGGAGTGATCCCTATACTGCCGTTACCAAAGTCTGGATCACTTTCCTAAAGCGATGACCTGCCCATAGTTATAGACAACACGCAACACGTGTGACCGAAATGGTCTAAAACATGCGTTATTGCCTCCCTACAATGCACCTTTTAAAGTAAATTTTCCTAACGTTGGCAGAGATCACATTCACTGTAAATGCTGTATATGTCGGCTCAATAATAAATTGCGTTTAAAGACGTCCTCTATTGTTTTTTAGACACAACTGCAAACTTCAAGGAGTAGAGCATTCAAGAATTTGATCTGATGGGAACTTGTGATGTCATCGGCCTCCCCCCTTTCTTGAGGAACAATAGAGGAGCAATAGAGGAAAGGCCCACTTGTGCTATGTCATGACATACTGTACCTGGACCACCTATTGAGATATGCCTTTTGATCAGTAAATCAGGTGTTAAATGAGGTGAGAAGGTCACGCGCTATGTGCTTGTTGACAATGCACCGTTGATTAGATCCCAGGTATTATCTGTTTACCAAGAAACTAATTTGCATGGCCTATCATATTAATGAATCAGATTCCTTCTTCTTCCTCCTTCAGGAAGAATGATTCAGTTAATGATAATGGCCATGAGGAGTGGAGTCATTATGAGTCAGATTCTAATGGAAAGAAGGGTATAAGAACAAGCTCCTTGTAGAAATAGATGTGATTGAGGGGTTGTGAGAGTTATGCACTTCCTCAGACATACTGAGCAAATCATTTTTTCTTAAACCGTCGGTTTGATTGCGTTCTTGAGTTCTGTCTGTGGCATCTGCCGCTGTAACCCAGGCAGACTGAACACACACACACACATACAGTACGTACATGAACAAACACCAGACGACAGATGATTGACAATGCAGAATTGGTTTCCTCCTAGGGCAGTCTGTGAAATATCAAGGTATTTGATATTAACAATAGATTCTGATGTAACATACTAACATGGAATTCCTAATGATCGTTTTTGATGGCATGTGTCAGTCCTTCCGTCCTTCTTTGTAGAACAATACCAGTGAAACAGAAGTTATGTCTGATAGTCAAACCTGACAAATAATAGGGTATATCCATTTGAATTCAATCACTTTCTGACAGAACCACTTTTGATTTGAACGAAACCTCCCATCCATATTCGCCTATTGGAGAAGTGTTCAGAAAGTGACTTTTTGGACCTACTGTAACAGCCATGTCTTCATCACAGGAAAAGATAAACAGTTGAGATATATATAATTTAGAAGCTTACATACAGGGTTGTCAAACTATTTTATCATTTCAAAAACAATACGTTTTATAATATAAATGCACTTTTTTTTCTCCCTCTAGCCTCAATTATCAAAAAACACAAACTCAGATTTGGTAGCTTAGACCCTATTTTACATAATATAATGTTTTTGTGTTGTGCCCACCATAGGTTGAGACACAACTTGCTCATGAATACAATCATGTTTTGGCTGATAAATGTGATAAAATATGAAGTAAACATTTCAAATGATACCAAAAAGATGGTTGGAAGTCCACACATCAGAGAATGTTGACTTGAATGGGAATATCTGTTGTTTTAAATTACACTGTCAATCCACCATAGGAAACCTATTGAAATCGTAGAAATACAGATACTAGAATAGACATGACCATTTAAGTTGACATTCGACGGTGGATGGATGTCATCTTTGTGGTAATAATTAGAAGTAAAAAGTGTAATTCAATTCAAATTTCAATGGTGTATTAGCTAAATTGCAGTGGTCTGAAGGGATAGGTCCAATCTATGAATTCTATTTCTATGATTGAAATGACACCCACCCTGTATTCAAGATCATGTTGTGTCTCAACCGATGGCGGGTACAACACAAAAACCTCAGATGTTGTGAAATAGAGTCTACCCAGCAAACCAAAACTGGTTCTGTGAAAGTTCTCCGAACATTCGTTCTCATAACACAAAAACTGTCCAGCCTGCTAATAATTATAGAATGTTGTATAAAACATTTGCCTGATGTTACAAGAACGTTCCTAGAACACATTTAATCTGTTCTTTAAAGGTTCCCAGAATGTTTCATTAGGTGTGGGAACAGTCTGTGTGGCGGAAGAATCATAACTAGTTAGGTAACATAGATCATTTAGATGCCTTATCTATATAATATGCTTATATGATATGATTGTTATTAGAATGTATTCCTTCTGACTCTGGTGTTGGCAGTTGCACTTCGTCCCTCAGCTGGGGCTCAGTCACCTGGGGCCCAGAGAGGGGAGAGGTCAGGCTTGCCTTTCACATGTCTCTTGTGCTATGCAGAGTATCAGAAAGAGAGGAGGACAGGAGTGAACATTGTCTTCATATGTGAATGTGTCTTTACCTATTCTAAACCATGTGAAGGGATGGCGCGATTAATAGAGAACTAATTACTTGTCTCCACAATGTCTGTGCACCAGTCACTCCCTCCTTCGGCCTTGGGGGAAACCATTGTATGTCATCTCTGACGTTGCACCTATCCTGGGGTAGTATATGACCTAGAGGCTCACTTCTCTCAGTGAGCTTGTCCAGGCGTGCGATCAAGAAGGGGTTTTACTTGAGATGGGAGTATCTGGAGTTGACAACTGATTTATGCCATATAATGAATGGGTGTTTCCGTGCTATGAAGTACCAGGAACAAGATAGGAGCCTCGTCTTAGGGGCCAGAACAGTCTTCATAACAAATGCTATCTGCTGCGGGATACCCCTTTCTCATATATCAAGTTTCACCTTGTGACCCATTCCATACGTCTGTTGTTTGTCATGAAGACTTAAAGGGTGTATCTTTTCTATAAAATATATTTGTATTCTTCATATGTCAGAGCTACTCGTCACAACACTTGGAAGTGTTGAGCCGACCAGCCTCATCATTATAGAAGCAATTGCTCAATGCTTTCCTTATTAATACGTTTTGAATAAAGTATTTTCCTGATTGGTGATTGACCTTGTCTCTCCTCATTATTGATTAGAATTTCCACGACATCTGGTGGGAACATTTTAGGGACATAACAAAATATATGTTTCCAAAACGTAAAAACTGTCCAGTGGTGCGGAAGATTGTAAAAATGTTATTTTAGGCTGCAAAACATTTACCTGATGTTAGAAGAATGTTCCCAGTACACATTTTGTCTGTTCTTTAAAGGTTCCCAGAATGTTTCATTAGGTTGTGGGAACAGTCTGGTGGGAACATTGTGGGGACACAAACATTTAGCCAAAGCACAAAAACTGTCCAGTTGGGCTGACATTCAGATAATGTTTACATGTACACAAAACATTCATAAACTGTTTAAGTTAGGTTGCATAGGACATTTCTATAATGTTGTAAAAATGTTGACAGAACACCTGGTCTAAGTTCTTTTAAGGTTCCCAGAACATTTAATTAAGTTATGGGAGTTGTCTGGTATGTTGCAAGAATATTCTTGTGATATTCACATATAGTAGGTTGCACAACGTTCCAATATTTACAAATATGTCTGTTATTATTACGTTCATAGCATGTGTTTTTAGGTTTAACATACTATTCTATTGATGTTCACTCAAAATACATTTTACCTTCTCTTGGAGGTCTTCAGAACATTTCAAGTACATTTCGAAAATGGTATATTTAAGTTTTATCTAATAGTACAACAATATTTTCAGCTTAACGCATAAGAAAGCAGATTGGAATACCTCCCCATTATGTTTCTCTCCAGATTTAATGGCAATTTAAATTTGAGGACGGTATTGTAAACAGACGATCAGTGGGGATGACACCTTAATTGGGGATGACAGACTCATAGCAATGGCTGGAACGGAATTGATGGAATGGTATTGAACACATCAAACACATGGTTTCAATGTGTTTGACATCAATCCATTTACTCCATTCCAGACATTATTATGAGCTGTACTCCCCTCAGCAGTCTCCTGTGTTATTGTAGCTGATAAAGAGACACATGGCATTTTAATATAATTCAAAAGATATTTCTAACAGTATTTAATCATACAAGTACAACCATATTTTTTACACTTCATATGCTGATCATCTGGTGCGGCAGGTAGCCTTGTGGTTAAGCGTGTTGGGCCAGTAATTGAATTGCTGCTGGTTTGAATCCCTGAGCTGGCAAGGTGGAAAAATCTGCCGTTCTGCCCTTGAGCAAGGCAGTTAATCTCTAAAAGTCAAAACTGTTGGGGGAGGGGGTGCTAAAATAACATATGGAATTACTTTAAGATGGTCATACCATGGATAATTTAGCTATTTGTTTTGGAATTGTATGATCTATACCTTTTTTTGGGATGTCTCATGGGCTGACAAAGGCTGCTGTAGTTCTGCCACCTTCCATCGCAGATGCGGAAGGCCGCCATAGGCGGATGTGGTGGATTGAGATTTAGCTCATGCAAAGGAACTGATATCTCTAGCTTAAACTGACATATTTTGATGTTGATTTTTTATTATGTTTCTTAGGTTGACGTACGTACAGGTGCATCAATAGACTCTTATTAAGCAACAACAACTCCCAGAGTGCTGATGACATATTTTGCATATTTTATAAAGTATTTCAGATTTTTTTTATTTAAAAAAAACCCATTATATTTGTGTCTACATTCAACTGGTAAAAGTGGATTGTGATATGATTATGGAAAATAAATCCATATGAGGGTGTAGCGTCCGGCCTTAAAGGTCCAATGCAGCCGTTTTTATCTCAATATCAAATCATTTCTAGGTAATAATTAAGTACCTTACTGTGATTGTTTTCAATTAAAACGGACCCCCCCAAAAAGTGCAATAGTAAAGAGCTAAATCATAAAATTATTTGTTACAAGTACACAGCATATGAAAATGATGGAAACATTTCAACAACTTAGAAATTCTGTTCTGATTGAAGGTCACAGCTATCACATGGATGTATTCTACTAAATCAAGAATGTCTATATTTTGTCCAGATTTATAAATCCAGTCAGAAATGCATAATTTAAACTTCAAAAAATAAAACATTATGTTAAAAATTACTGTTCCATTTTTTAAAAATGCACTCATAATAATGGCTGGAACGGGGCAAATAGAATGGCATCAAACCATGTGTTTGATATATTTGATACCGTTCCAATAATTCCGCTCCAGCCATTACCACAAGCCTGTCCTCCCCAATTAAGGAGCCACGAACCTCCTGTTTTTGAGATGCTTGACACGGTCCGACCCCTGTCTTATTTTATTAGCAAAAGTGATCCTAGATGAGCACTCATAGTTTGGATACCTTGTAAATATGGGCCCAGAAGTATGCAGCATATAAAGAGGATGGGTGTAGAGATAGTAAATAACCTAGTTATCAGTATTTCCCTGGGTTACTTGTCTAAGAAGGCTAAAAGGGAAGCATGGTATTCCTGATCGACCATACACGCATGGCTATACACTCAATAAAGAATCTGTACGAGAGCTTCCCTGGTGGCGCAAAGGATAAAAGCACTGGATTGGGAACAAAAATGTGTAAGTGTAAAAAATATGGTTGTGTTTGTATGATTAAATATTGTTCAAATGTCCTATGACTGAAATAATGTCCAGATTGTCAACTTATGAAGTGTATAATGGTTATCTTAATATGACTCACTTGCTGACCAGACCGGACTCGTCATGTGCGAAAGTGTTGAAAAATAAATTTACACATACATGTTATCCAATCATTGCACCCACACTGCTCGCGCGCGATAGCGAGCGTCTACGTGGCCTGGCGCTAAAATATAATTTGATTCTATTTGTGACGCTCCATGCGCTGCAAGTCCTGCCTCTCAAATCTCAACATTGGTTTTTAGGAGCATATACCCACAAGGGTGATTTGAAAAATGAACTGACGTCCACACTACAGTCGGTTGTAGTAATACACCGTAAAGTTGGTTGCCAACCGCCATATAATGCCCAAAGAAGAAAAAGAAGCCTGAAGAAAGGAGGCGAGATGACAAGAAACAAATTCGGTTCACCGTTTTATCTGTTAATTAATTGTCGGAGTAGAGGACCTTGTGCATTTCAGGTAAAATAATAACCCAATGTTTATATCCCAGGACAAATTAGCTAGCAACAGCAAACTAGCTAGCTAAATTTCCATAAATGTTTAATGCTATTCGACCTGTCCCCAAATTAATATAATTGGTTCAGAGTTTGTTTTGATATTTCAACCTGCGTGTCCTGATCGTGTCTGGTGTGGGGGTACAAAATCAACATGCGTGAGCAGTTTGGTCAGCATGTAAATACAGTTCAAATGTCCTATGAATTAAATTCAAATGCTGAGAATGTTGTGTTAATGTTAAAGCTTAAATATAACATTTTCTAAATGTTCTTGAAATGTTCTGAGGAACTCCAAGACAAGGTCAAATTAATATTGTGTGAACACCGATGGAATGGTATGTTAAACCTAAAACAAATATTCTTATACGGACTAATTTGTAAATTGTGGAACATTGTGAGAATGTTCTGCGCAACCTACAGTATGTGAATATCAGAGGAATATTTTTGCAACATCCCAGACAACTCCCATAACTTAGACAAGGTGTTATGTCAACATTCATTCTTACAACATTATAGAAATGTTCTGCGCAGCCTAACTTAAACATTGTATGAATGTCATCACAACTAAACATATTTTATGTTTTGGGAACCTATCTCTAATGTACCCACACTGTTCCCACAACCTAATGAAATGTTCTGGGAACCTTTAAAGAACTCCAAAAGGCTGTACTGTCAACATTCTTGCAACATCAAAGGAATGTTTTATGCACACTGATACAAACATTATCTGAATTTCAGCACAACTGGACAGTTTTATTGTTCTGGAAAAATTATTGCACAATCAGGTGACTGTTTTTGCAACATAAAATAAACATTTTAGAATCATGGAAAGAGTAGCTGCTACTTTCACAACAGCTAATTGAGATCCTTATAAAATACCAATACCAATCAACCACACAACTGGACAGTTTTTGTGTTTTGTGAAAATATATTTTGTGATGTCCCCACAATGTTCACACGAGTCTGTTGCTACAACATAATGAAACATTCTGGGAACCTTTAAAGAACACAATAAATATAAACATTTTAGTTTTGCTGGGAAAACATTACTGGTAAATTATGTCACTACATTACTGTCACGACTTCTGCCGAAGTCGTTGCCTCTCCTTGTTCGGGCGGTGCTCGGCGTTCGACGTCACCGGCCATCATCATCGATCCATTTTTCATTTTCCATTGGTTTTGTCTTGTCTTCCCACACACCTGTTTTCAATCCCATTCATTACCTGTTGTGTATTTAACCCTCTGTTTCCCCTCATTTCTTTGTCAGAGATTGTTTATTGTCAGTTTAGTGTTTTTTGTATAGGTGCGCGACGGGTCTTCGTACCCATATTTGTTTATATTCATTTTTCTATTTAGTGTTATGGAGCATGTTACTTGGACATTTAAAAGACTCCATTTTACACTCCGTTTGAGTCTCTTGCGCCTGACTTCCCTGCCACCTATACACATATATCTGACAATTACCTGGAAACCGAATGAGAACTTTTGGGGAATGTTCTCTGGTGGTTGTTACAGATGTTGAGCATATTTTAGTGAATGTTAGGAGAACATTCCAATCCTATTTAATCTAAAAATAAATAAAAAATTGTTTTCAAAAACATTCTATCATCCTAGTGTTAAGATAAAACAATAACTACAACTTATTGGAAATCTTAGCTAATGTTCTGGGAATAATTCCGGTTTGCTGGGTAAGCTACAACATATGTGAAAAAAAGTTTACACGTTATTAGATAATTGACATTAAAGATTTTTAAAAAATTAAAAATTAAATCCATGAAATTATTTAATAGTTTGACAAACCTGTTTGAAAGCTTTTAAATTAAATAATTCTCAACTGTTGATCTTTTCCAGTGAAAAAGACATGGATGTCTCATGGTATGGTAGGGTATACAAAATGGGTCAAATTTGAGCACTTTATTGCTTGAATGTTATGGCATTCAGGTCGAAAATGTCACTTTCTGAGCACTTCTACAATGGGCAAATATGTTTTGTAAGGTGTCGTTAAGATCAAAACGGGTGCTGACAAAGTGCCTGAATTCCACTGGATTTACCCAATACTTACTCATCCACATTGGCATTACGCCCATGAATCTGTCTTTCTTGTGTCACACGAACATTAAGTGTTAAAAGTACAACCAAAACCCTGTAAAAGTACACTAGCCACAGTGTTAAATCAGATCACGAACACAACCATCTGACTTTCTCTAAACCTATAAGTGAAAGCATTGATGATTGAACTGGCATTTTGCAGATTGGGATACAAAGGTAATGGTTGCTAAATGTACTACGATTGCAGAGGCTCATGTCCAAGGGAGAAACACTGCACAATGAAATAGGCAACACACAAATGCTTTATTTAATCAAAGGTTATGTAACAGATGAACGATGTAGTGCTGGTCCCTAAGGTTCTCCAAAAAGTCAGACCCGGTCAAGCTTGAAGCTAACTTGGCAAAGATTAAACTTGTAAGTGCCTGAGTCCGCAGTACTCGCTACAGTGCGCACCACATGTTTTATGGATAGGCATGTGACACAATGTGCAGAAGACACTGCACTAGTCATCAGTGTTCTGTAGAAATAGCTCATTTGTAACTTGCAGTATCATATGCTTCTGCTATTGAATAAATGTCATATCAAAGGAGTTAATTGATTACTGTGAGTGTCAAAGACTACGAATGAGCCTGCTGCAGTCGCCTCAGTGAATCTAACTTTGGATATCTGGAGCAATTAGCGCCCCCATAAATCAACACATGAATATATCACAGCTGACAAAGACAGACGGCCAAGATGATATGTGCAACTTATAACCCTTTTTCATCAGGACCCATGATATGTATTTCTGAAGTTACACCATCTTGCACCACACCATAGGCTAAATAAACCATGCATATACACTGAGTGTAGAAAACATTTGGAACACCTTCCTAATATTGAGTTGTACCCCTTTTCCCCACAGAACAGTCTCAATCAACGGGGCATGGACTACAAGGTGTCGAAGCATTCCACAGGGATGCTTGTTGACTCCAATGCTTCCCACAATTGTGTCAAGTTGGCTGGATGTCCTTTGGGTGGTGGACCATTCTTTATACACACAGGAAATTGTTGAACATGAATAACCCAGCAGCGTTGCAGTTCTTGACACACTCAAACCTGTGCGCATGCCACATACTACCATTCTCAGTTCAAAGGCACATAAAAATGATGTCTTGCCCATTCACACTTTGAATGGCACACATACACAATTTATGTCTCTAGGCTTAAAAATCCTTATTTAACCGGTCTCCTCCCCTTAATTTACACTGATTGAAGTGGATTTAACAGGTGACTTCATCAAGGCATCATAGCTTTCACCTGGATTCAACTGGTCAGTCTGTCAGAGTTTCCCAAACTCGGTCCTCGGGACCCCAAGGGGTGCACGTTTTGGTTTTTACCCTAGCAGTACGAAGCTGATTCAAATAATAATTGAATAATCAAGCTTTGATCATTTGAATCAGCTGACTAGTGTTAGTGCAAAAAACTAAATGCACACCCCCTGGGGTCCCGAGGACCGAGTTTAGGACCGTTCTATGTCATGGAAAGAGCAGCAATGTTTTGTACACAGTGTATTTCATCAATGTTATACATGGATCTTGATCATTGAATAACATCTGAATTAGCTACAAAGAACACTATTCATTAACCCTACTCTGTTGACACATTTAGGGAAAGGGGGATACCTAGTCAGTTGCACAACAATGCATTCAACCCAACACCTCTAATGAGTGTTGGAGAGTGGAAAACACACTCCATTGGTTGTGGGTGTTATAGTGGGTGTTATAGGACTGGGTGTTATAGTGGTGTGGCTATATGCAGACTGGAGTCCCATGCTCCAGTGGAGAACCAGGTTATCCACAGACAGTGGATATGAAATATTAAATTACAACATCAATAGTCTGTTGTGGAATATTTTGGAGATTTATCACCGTTACTATATTACCATCGAGTTTGTTTACTATGTTTTGCTCCTGGCAATGAGTTATGTAGGATCATGGATCTATGCTACTTAGCTCTCACCCTGTTAAAGGGATCCATCAGGATTTTGGCAAGGCCATTTATCTACTTCCCAGTGTCAGATGAACTTGTGGATACCATGTCTCTGTGTCCAGCATGAAGGAAGTTAGAGGAAGTTTCACGAGATCATGATAACTGGAGGTCTATGGGTATCTGCTAGCATGCTAGTGTTTCCATTTGCTTAGAACGTGTTTTTAGAGACAGGTGAGACTTTTTCTGCAGAAAGTACAGATTGGCTCATCCGATACTGTTTCCCAAAACCAATCTTAAAGGTTTTTTGCGAGGTTTTAAGACATACAATGCAAACGCATGCCATTTCGGTGCACATTCAAGTGATATCCACACAAGTTTTTGACAACAGGCACTTTTCAGAAGGAGCTTGCAGATCGCCATCTCACAGCTCTCGATGAGTCAATGTTTTGGATGCAGTCATCAGCAAAACAAACAGTAACATAAACCATAAGCCATCGCAGAATAGGGTGAAGTCAAGAGGGGTTTCTTTGCCATGATGCCATAAATAGGTTCCCAAATACGAATGGGCAATAGACAGCACCCATATCGCCATAAAATCACCATCCGATAATGATTTCAGCTAATGGATGTGAAGAGAAAAGGCTTTCACTCTTTATGTGCGGGCTATGTGATATGCAAAAGACACTGCTGAATGTGGTGGCCAGGTGGAACGCATGACTCAATCATTCTGCAGAACAGCAATGTTGGCTTATACAGCTACACGGGGAGGTGTTGAGGAAGAATGGCTTATTGGTGAGTGTTGCTTACTCATTTGAAGTATATCTGCCATTGCTAAAGCAAAATGACTTTTCCTAATGGTCCTCTCTTTGTATGTATGTTTTTATTTTTACTTGTCAGGTGTCATGACATTGGCCTGGGGTTAGGTTTATGACAGTCATAAATACCTCCCCCACCCCCCCCTTTTTCCTCTCTCTACCCTACTGATGTGACATTTGAAAACCCCTTGGTTAACATAGAGATTCTGGGAACATCAGAAGGTGGGGGGAAATTAACTATATTCTGGTAATCGAACCAATTGAACATATGCGGTGGTACTTAATGAATATGATGTCAGTTCGGTTGTCATCTGAGACATTCTCATCGATGATAGGATGACATAAACTCTACAGTGGAAAGTCTACACATCAGAGTTATCGGATTCACATGGAATTGTTGTTCAATTTAAATGTTTGAATATAAAATTGTTGGTGAAGAGATGAAATGTCATTTTAGCTTCCAAATGAGAGATTTGGGTTTTCATAAGGTTAGGGCTCTGCTCAATCAGTCGCCCACCCCTGTGAAGAGACATGGGTTATAAAACTTTTCAGACACACCCTTCTCGCTCCACTATATAAAGCCTTGACGAAAATGTAACCTGGGACAGGACAGAGTATCCCGTCTACCACACAACGACGTTACTACAACGTATCCAATTGACTACCAGAGACATTCTTCAAAGGACTTGGTTTGGCAACACGGCCTTCCATCTACCACCAACCTACCGAAGCGCAGCTTAGAGTAAATATTTATAGCATTTTCCTTTTCCAAATGGGCGGTAATTTAGAATGCATAAGATACTGTATTACGATAGCACAGCTTCTCCCTTTGTCCCTCAGTCCTCCCGCTCTTTCACTCAAACCCAGCCCCTTTTCTTTTGTGTAACCAGCTGTCATATCTGTTCCGCCCGCCAGGGACGTTTTCCTTTATGACGTAATTTGTAATCAAGGTATGATTCATTCTTTGTATATGTAATTCTGTGTCATTAGTTAGGTATTTAGTAAATAAATAATTAAACCCAATGTTGTATTGCTGATTAAATTTGTTAGCTAGGGTTTGTGAAGATAACCAAGAATTTACAACTTTCAGATGAGACTGAATTAAGGTGAAAATTAATATTGACTGCTATTGATGTAAAATATGACTAGATCTTTAAGAGTTTATTCAGAAAAAAACAGCTCTATAAATATTATTTTGTGGTGCCCCGACTCTAGCTCAATCAGGTAATATTAATTACGGAGAAAGGATTTTATAGAATAGCATGTCATATCACTTAATCCGGCATAGCCAAAGACACGACACAGGCCACAACTGATCAAGCCAAATAATCTGACACTAGTAATTCTATTTCAGTCTCGTAAAAGTAAAAGGGAAGAAACAGAGATCAACAGTGTTGTCACGGAAAAAGTTGACCGAGTTCTGAAATCAGTGGAATGCCCCGTGGAATCGGAGTATGAAGTTTTATTGCAAATGCGGAGAAACAGAACAGAAGACTGTTGCATAAAACGCCTGTCTCCAGATGACATCTTCAAAGTAGGAGCAACCATGGCATTCATGACAGACAGGGAGAAAGATCTGATGATTCTTATGGCATTGAATACTGTCAGTGTGAACCAGACTGACTTGACACAATGGCACATATGCAAGCTCTACAAACAACACAAACAAGAGGACTTTTAACTTAGTGAAAATGATTACAGTCTGCCGTGAAGCATTCATTCATATACACGAGTAAGAGTCAAGCTACATTTTCAGATATTATAAGTTTAACATTTTGTCAGAAAATCATTTTCATTGCAAGTTAAAGCCTAATGCTGCTATCTACATAGCTAGCTAGCTAATGTTAGCTGGCTGGCTATCTAGCTACATGTATGATCTGTGTAGTAATATTGTTAATTTCAGAAAGCCATTTTATAGCTACCCATCAATGAACCTAGTTGGTTAGCTTTAGCTACCTGCAGATTCATAATACATAATTCCATGCATGGTTGGCAGCTATGACAATCCATTTGTATTGCTATTCTGTATGGGTTGGGATTATGGTTCATTGTTTAGCTAGCTAGCCGACGTTACATATCTAAACAAAAGACTCAACTTTGCCAGATGATTACATGACCCATCAATTTAGCCAGCTGTGTCTGGGGATGATTTCGGCCATACCCACCATACGTTGCTGCTTCTATTTATTTTTTATTCTGCTGCTAAACCACTTTACCCCTGATTGTATGCATATAACTATCTCATCCATCACCAGTATCAGTGCTATCGTTATTGACATTGTTATTATGTACATACATGTAGTGTACTGTATATTCTTTAGTTTATTCATTGACACTTGTTATTTAAAAAATGCATTAACACTTTTCTATTGACACTCTCTATTTCTACTATGGGAATGTACAAGGAAGCGTTTCACTGTACCATTTACACATGCTGTATCCTGTTCAACAACTAAACTTTGATTCGATATAGTGTGTGTTTACCAGTCCTTAAAAAAATGTAACATGGTAGTACAATAAAAACAAATGACATGGTAATATCATGTTTTGTTGGTCACTACCATGGCAGGACAATACCGTGGTACTGGTGCAAATACATGATAGTACCATTGTATTTTTCTCATTGTACTCCCATGACAAGAAAATACCATGAAATTTGTGCCAGTACCATGGTATTTTCCTGCTATGGTAGTGAACAATTTTTTTATATTTTTGTTTCATTGTACTAGCCTCCATGGTACAAAATTAATCACGGTAGTACAATGAAAAAATACCATGGCTTTGTGCTAGCAGCATGTAGTGAAACAGTTTTTCAGATAAATTGACCAAACAAATTAACTTATGGTACTCACATAATGCAACATTTACTACTCACTCTGCAATGGCAAAGCATAGGCCTAGTACCCTCTTACACTGTTAGGTCATATTGAAAAACCACAACACACATGGTCTAGTTGTGTAGTGTACCCTCTTAAACCTTGGGACTTGGATAGGGTATGGTGAGCACAATGAAACCTTGAATATTATCTTGGATTATCTCGTGCTTCTCTCTTAAATAAAGTTTTCAGTTGGCTCTCTCTCATGCAACTGACTTGGCCACTCTTATACAAAACTAAATAGCCAACATACTAAAAAAATGTTTTGTAAAAATGTATGAATTATCATCTTATCTCATAGATACATTTTCATCATGTAATTCTCAAAATATCCCTAAAAACAGCTAGTTACAATGCTTTCATTTGTTTACACTGTGGGAACGTTTGTTATTCCTGTTGCCATGACTACGACAGGCTAGCTTGACTGAAGTTAACTTTAGCCAACATTAGCTTCTATGCTAATAGACGTTTATAAATTAAACTATTAAAACATTATCAACAAATAATAACAATTATAGCATTACACTCTGCTTTGTGTTTCATATTAAATGCTTATAATTCACCAAACCTTGATGATAAAGTTTAAAATGTGTTGTTTATCTGGCACTTCTCTCTTCAGTTTTCAGTTAGCTTGTCACTCTAATTCAACTGACTCACAGGCTGGTTAGCGCGAGAGCCACTGTAGAGTGAGAGCATGTGCAGGCCGAAACAAGCGCAACACCCCTTGAATAAAAATACTGTAAATTATTACAAAATGCCAGATTAGGCTAGCATATATCTCACATTCTCCCACGTCAGATTGGCAACACAGGGAACCAAAGCATGAGCAAAAAACGGTACAATTAATACAGATAGTATTAGCCCTTATTTACAGCAACTATTTCCCTTTTTCTCTGATGTTACAGACAAACTAGGAACACCAATAGAAACCTACCTCTGACTTTTTCAGAATTTTGCCCATACTGGTATATAAATTCATCAAGTCTGTATTTGTAGCGCTGAATAATGTTGGTTGCAATTCTGCTTGCAGCTATTGAGCTGGCGAGCCTCTTCCTCCGTTTCTGAATGAATTTATGGCTATTTCTTTCTAGCTGGCAAAATAAGTGAGCTAGATTTTGTTTATGTACTGCCATACAGTGCATTCGAAAAGTATTCAGACTTATTGACTTTTTTCCACATTTTGTTACGCTACAGCCTTATTCTAAAATTGATTGAATTGTTTTTTCCCCTCATCATTCTACACACAATACCCCATAATGACAAAGCAAAAACCGTTTTCAAAAAAACCCCTGAAATATTACATTTACATAAGTACATAGACCATTTACTCAGCACTTTGTTAAAGCACGTTAGGGTTTACAGCCTCGAGTCTTCTTGGGTATGATGCTACAAGCTTGGCACACCTGTATTTGGGGAGTTTCTCCCATTCTTCTCTGCAGAGCCTCTTACACTCTATCGGGTTGGATGCGGAGCGTCGCTTCACAGCTATTTTGAGGTCAATGCAGAGATGTTAGATCGGGTAAAAGCCCGGGCTCTGGCTGGGCCACTCAAGGACATTCAGAGACTTGTACCGAAGCCACTACTGCATTGAATTGGCTGTGTGCTTAGGGTCGTTGTCCTGTTAGAAGGTGAAACTTTTCCCCAGTCAGAGGTCCTAAGCGCTAAGCATTTTCATCAAGGATCTCTTTATACTTTGCTTCGTTGCATAACTACATTTGCAGTCACTTTTGATAATAGTGTTTTCTGCTAATGGAACACTCGCACTTATAGCCTACTACAATGTGCGTATTGCTGCGCTTATAATGTGAAGAAATAGCCTAATAGTTTATCAATATTTTAACCTTTTTGGGATAGGGGGCAGCATTTTCACTTTTGGATGAATAGCGTGCCCAGAGTGAACTGCCTCCTACTCTGTCCCAGAAGCTAATATATGCATATTATCATTAGTATTGGATAGAAAACACTCTGGAGTTGCATGATGTGAATGATGTCTGTGAGTATAACAGAACTCACATGGCAGGCGAAAACCTGAGAAAAATCCAACCAGGAAGTGGGATATCTGAGGTTTGTAGTTTTTCAACTCAGCCCCTATTGAAGATACAGTGGGATATTGGTTATGTTGCACTTCCTACGGCTTTCACTAGATGTCAACCGTCTTTAGAAACTGGTTTGGGGATTCTACGATAAAGGTGGGGCTCATGAGACCTCTTTTGAGTCAGTGGTCTGGCAGAGTGTCTCAGGCAAGTGACGTGCGCTCCCAACAGAGTTTGCTCTCGTTCCAGTGCTTTTCTTCAGACATAGGAATTCTCCGGTTGGAACATTATTCATGTTTTATGTTAAAAACATCCTGAAGATTGATTCCATACATCGTTTGACTTGTTTGTTTCTACGACCTGTAACGGAACTTTGAGTTTTTGTCTGGACAAAGTGCTTACGCCTCATGAAGATGGACTACTGGGCTGAGCACGCTAACAAGTGGCCATTTGGACACAAATTATGGACTTTATGGAACAAATCAGTCAGTCATTGTTGAACTGGGATTCCTGTGAGTGCCTTCTGATGAAGATCAAAGGTAAGTGAATATTTATTGTGTTATTTCTAACTTCTGTTGACTCCAAAATGGAGGATGTTTCTCTGGCTGGATTGGGCTCTGAGCGCCGTTCTCAGATTATGCTTTTTCCGTCAAGTTTTTTTGAAATCTGACACAGGAGTTGCATTAAGGAGAAGTCTATCTTTAATTCTATGAATAACACTTGTATCTTTTATCGATGTTTATTATCAGTATTTCTGAGATTTTTGGATATAAATATGCACATTATCGAACAAAACATACATATATTGTGTGACATGATGTCCTATGAGTGTCATCGGATGAAGATCGTCAAAGGTTAGTGATTAATTTTATCTATATTTCTGCTTTTTGTGACTCCTATCTTTGGCTGGAAAAATGGCTGTGTTTTTTTGACTTGGCGGTGATCTAACTTAATCATATGTTGTGCTTTCACTGTAAAGCATTTTTGAAATCGGACACGATGGGTAGATTAACAAGAAGTTTATCTTTCATTTGTTATATTGGACTTGTTAACTTCTCTAGGGTAGGGGGAAGCATTTGGAATTTTGGATGAAAAGCATGCCCAAATCAAACAGCCTGCTACTCGGGCCCAGACGATATGATATGCATGTAACTGGTAGATATGGATAGAAAACACTCCAAAGTTTCCAAAACTGTTAAAATAGTGTCTGTGAGTATAACAGGACTGATTTGGAGAGAAAAACTCCATTCAGGAAGTATTTTTTTGTTGGTTTTGTAGTTTTCTATTCAATGCCATTACAGTATCCATTGATTTAGGACTCAATTTACAGTTCCTATGCCTTCCACTAGATGTTAACAGTCTTTAGAAATTGTTTCAGGTTTGTATTCTTAGAAATGAGGGAGTAAGACCAGTCTGAATGAGTGGACCTGACGTGTCCCAGAGCTTTTTCATGCGCAATCCCAAGAGAGTGCATTTGTTGTTTACCTTTTATATTGAAGACGTTATTGTCCAGTTGAAATATTATAGATCATTTAGGCTAAAAACAACCTGAAGATTGAATATAAACATTGTTTGACATGTTTCTATGAACTTTACGGATACAATTTGGATTTTTTTCTGCCTGTTTTGACTACGTTTGAGCCTGTGGATTACTGAAGAATACGCACGAACAAAATAGAGGTTTTTGGATATAAAGAGACTTTATCGAACAAAAGGAACATTTATTGAGTAAATGAATGTCTTCTGAGTGCAACCATATGAAGATCATCAAAGGTAATGGATTAATTGTATCTCTATTTCTGGCTGGTTACGGTTTGTAATAATTTGTCAACTGGGCTAGTTGAGTATTTCTGTATTTGAATTTGGCGCTCTGCAATCTCACTGGATGTTGGCCAGATGGGACGCTAGCGTCCCACATACCTTAGAGAGGTATGTGTGAAAGTTACATATTTCTCAAAAATATTTTAGAATTTCGTGTGCTGCCTTTTCAGCGGAATGTTGGTTAAGCTAAACATTCTGATCTGTTGCGTCAGCCACATTGCATATAAAAAAAGGTTGTTTGATGTTACGGCTTTTATTAATTTGTGATCTATTGCATCCCAAAAATATTTCTCGCACAGAATAGGTTGACTTTTGTACTATGGGGGATAGTAGATTGACATAGGCTAGTGCTTTTGCTGTTTGTTAAGTCTACTCATCTTGTTAACTGATGAAAAGTAAATGTGGACAGTTCTTCCAATATCTTCAATATGCACCTTGGAATTGGATAAGGACGGCGCCATTGCGTCCCTGATGTGTCTGTCTTAACTTGTGGGCTGTGAGAAAGACCCGATCACGTGATGGAGGAAAGGAGAGCCGTGTGAGTGAGAGACGCTTCGGATTGTGCAGCACACTCAGGGAGAAGAGCACAATGCAGCACTACGGGCCGCAAAAGGCATGTATTTTTTTAGGGTGCGTTACAGCCACAAAGTGGATGCCACTGTGAAATTCAAGGCATTATCAAGGGCTTGTCAAATTGTGAATGAGAGACTATTGGAGTGTGTATAACCGGTGTAAAAAACAAAGCAGAGCGCATGCATTTCAAGCAACTTTTTTCAAATCATCATTAGTGTCACCATGCAGCCTTACAATGTATAAAAAATGTCAACATATAGCCCAACGTTTGTAGAACAACTAAAGTTACATTAATAACTCTAAATTAAGCATATATGCATATATATAGCATGTGGTCATCCTGTCTGGGTTGGCGCCCCCCCTTGGGTTGTGCCATGGCGGAGATCTTTGTGGGCTATACTCAGCCTTGTCTCAGGATGGTAAGTTGGTGGTTGAAGATATCCCTCTAGTGGTGTGGGGGCTGTGCTTTGGCAAAGTGGGTGGGGTTATCTCCTTCCTGTTTGGCCCTGTCTGGGGGTGTCCTCGGATGGGGCCACAGTGTCTCCTGACCCCTCCTGTCTCAGCCTCCAGTATTTATGCTGAGGTAGTTAATGTGTCGGGGGGCTAGGGTCAGTTTGTTATATCTGGAGTACCTCTCCTGTCCTATTCGGTGTCCTGTGTGAATCTAAGTGTGCGTTCTCTAATTCTCTCTTTCTCTCTCTCGGAGGACCTGAGCCCTAGGACCATGCCCCAGGACTACCTGACATGATGACTCCTTGCTGTCCCCAGTCCACCTGACCGTGCTGCTGCTCCAGTTTCAACTGTTCTGCCTTATTATTATACGACCATGCTGGTCATTTATGAACATTTGAACATCTTGGCCATGTTCTGTTATAATCTCCACCCGGCACAGCCAGAAGAGGACTGGCCACCCCACATAGCCTGGTTCCTCTCTAGGTTTCTTCCTAGGTTTTGGCCTTTCTAGGGAGTTTTTCCTAGCCACCGTGCTTCTACACCTGCATTGCTTGCTGTTTGGGGTTTTAGGCTGGGATTCTGTACAGCACTTTGAGATATCAGCTGATGTACGAAGGGCTATATAAATAAATTTGATTTGATTTGATAGGAGTTGTACCTGTTTATTTGTTAACCGCTCAACACAGAATAGCCACATGTGCTCACTCCCTCAAATCGTTTGGAGAAAATATTTCGATTTTATTCAGCTTTGTTCAATTGTATTTTTCATACTATAAAATAATACAAAATAATTCCACGGAATTATAAGCAAATCTTGTCTGCTAAATTAACTAGTGTAGGCCACAGCCATTTGGCATAGCCACATCAGGACAACTCAGAGTATGCTATTTTTTTCTTCTGAAAAAGACTACATTTTCTTCATATCATGCATCTTTAGACCTGTCTAAAATAAATAATTGATTTATTGAGAAGGTGTAGGCTATATTGCATGTATTTATTATACTCTTTAAAATGGCTTGTAAGTTATGTGTGGAATCCAGGAGATGTTAAATGTGTTTTTGTTAAATAACAGTCAATTACTGTGAGACCGATAGTTATTTGCTTGACAATCACCGGCTGATGAAATTTTGTGACCAACACAGCCCTAGCCATGACTACAACAGTGAGAGGAAACCATTAAGTTCCCGCCTAGCAACAGAGATGTATTGGCTGTCTAGATGTGTAAGGAGTCAACTCCACTGAGTAGTGATAGGTTTGGATTTCAGATCTTTAAATGTTATTAATCATTAGTTATAATAGAGACCTGAGGGGTGTCATAGCCGAGGGGCTACACCAGAGGTGCATGGGTGCAATTAAGTTTAGAATGAATTGAGTAGGGAAAGCAATCCCATATGGCAGGCATTGATAAGGTGAGAGAGCCATGGATTAGTGATGAAGGGGGTTGAGGACATGTCAAGTCACATTAGGGGAGAAGAAAAGTGTATTACCCATATCACTTAGTGTCCTGCCTAGCAATAAAGATACAATGTTTAGCGAGAAGGAGGAGACTCCACCCAAATTGGGGTACATGTACCACCAACATGTCTTTGTCTAATGCAGCTGTATTGACCCTCTGGGAAGAATAAACTTGGTGTGAGCTTTCATAGTGTCTGTTGAGAGTTTACTCTTAGAATTAGAACCTAACAGTTAGAAGTTCTAAATATATGTGCTTGTGTAATCATGCTTTGTCTTTTGCAGCTGTATGACCCAGTGGGGTGAATAAACTTGGTTTGAGCTTTTTCTAGTCGTCTGTGAGTTTTTAATTTAGTTTGTTCAGAACCTAACAGGTGGTATTGTATGTCATATCATTTGAAAGGGCTGTTTCTAGGTTTCAAAATATGAATCACGTTTTCATATATGGTTATACACCAACAAATTACACTCAATAATGGACACAGAGGTCATGATCCAGCAATAAACGGAACATTCTGCTCAGGCTGCAAAGAGACCAACTGAAACAGACTGCTCCAATTAAACACAAAGTAAACAGTCACAACTAAAACATTGTATCACTCCATCTCGAATTAAAAATGAAACTGCAAAGTTGTGGTTAAACAGAAGCCTCGTAGAAGTAACTGACAGTTTCTTATCCATGCTTGTCATAAAGTATGAAGTTATAAAGATGAGCAATAATACACAAGGGGCCGTGTTTTTGTGTGATGTTGGCATGGCTGTGCTGTCAAAGGTACAAGGTGCTAGTTGTTATACTGTTCTCATTTTAGCATATATATAAAAGGTACCAGTCAAACGTTTAGGCACAACTAGACTAGACTTATTCACTATTCAAAAGTATATCCATATGGGCAAATGGGACATATAGAGGGCCTTCAGAATGTATTCATACCCCTTGACTTATTCCACATTTTATTGTGTTACAGCCTGATTTCAAATACACTACCGGTCAAACGTTTTAGAACACCTACTCATTCAAGGTTTTTAAATTATTTTTACTATTTTCTACATTGTAGAAAAATAGTGAAGACATCAAAACTATGAAATAACTCACATGGAATCAAACTAACCACCCTTTGCCTTGATGACAGCTTTGCACACTCTTAACTTATAAGAAGGCACACCTGTTAATTGAAATGCATTCCAGGTGACTACCTCATGAAGCTGGTTGAGAGAATGCCAAAAGTGTGTAAATCTGTCATCAAGGCAAAGGATGGCTATTAGAAAAATCTCAAATATAAAATATATTTTGATTTGTTTAACCCTATTTTTGGTTACTACATGATTCCATATGATGTCTTCAATATTATTCTACAAGTGAATAAGTCTAGTTAATAAGTAAACAATAACCGCACACCTCCAACAATGTGAGAATGCACAAGTCAATTAATTGTGTAATGGCTGAAAATATTTTGTATTCGATATATTGTCCCCATCCACCAGATGCCATGTTGATGCAATTCACAATCTATTTGAAGCTATCATTTCCACTTGCTGCAGAAACAAACATATTAAAAACATTACAAACAGAGTACTGTATTTTTTTTGCCATCTGTCAGAAATGACTATATTTCAAAAGATGCGTTGCATGATCCAAATGGAATACATTTCATCTTAAAATGCTTAAGGGCCAGTCTTGGTATATTGAAAGTGGCAGTTTTTTTCTTTCACGATTAAACTCTTGGAGCTCAAGAGGCATAAGTAGAAAAACGTCTGTAAATTGACTGGCTTTATCACACTCATACCTCAAGCTACAGTCAGTGACTGACTTTCAAGAGTCCTTTTAAATTAGAAAATAATGTTCAACCTTTCAGGCAGACCTGTGACTCAGCACCGATTTGAAATATGATAATAGGCCCGAGTGTCAAGTAGGTAAAAAGACAAGATTCTTCCAAAATAGACTAGCTCCAACAGCACTCTGAAAAATAAATGAAACCCAACACCAGAAAAGGTCCTGCGTCCTCATATCCCTCTGACGTCCATTTAGTTGCCATGGCAACATATTGAGGCTTGTAAATCAGCTTGCCGTTGGTTGTCATGGAGGAGACCAAGTGAACTATCTATAAAGATTAACTGATGAAAGACAGCCATCTTTTCCCTGTTCTATAATTAAAACAAACATATATTCCTAGCGCATTATCTCCTCATGGTCACAAGGTCTTGTTTCAATATTGGGGAGTCAAATGTCCACATTAAATGTTCTCAGTACATAATGAAGTGGAATGTCACAGGCCTATGATGGGGTGAAAGAGTGGATAGGAGTGTCATCCCACAATGCATTGCCCTGGTGCCCGAGGGATGCAGGGGACTCTGGCGGGGACGTGACTTACAGTATATGATGCACGTAGAAGAGTGTTTGATTTGGATTCAACCTTAGTCTTTGGCTGAACCTGAAAATGATCGGATGGATGAACGAACACCTGAAAATAAAATTAGATGGATGAAAAAAATGTTTTGTTTATCATTTGCTGCATAGAGGAACCCTGAACTAGTCTATTGCTACTCTATATAGTTTAGCATAGAAGAGACCTTTAGTGGCATGCTTTGGAAAAAACAATATTGATGGAGAGATTAGTAACTGTTGGCAACTTGACATATGCAATGACTGAATTTTCTAGAACATAGAGTAATCATAGCCAAAAAGAACGCTAAATAAGCATTTGACACCTTCACAAACACATTCTGATTGATCAAATGTGAAAGCTCAAAAGGTTAGATTAACACAGTCACTATGGTGACACATCCCATGGGAAGGAAGAAGTGAAAGGAGAAAAAGGCAGTATTTTTAGAGGGGTGAAGTCAGGTTACAACCCAGAGGCACAGCCCAACTAGCACATAATGTTCTGAGAACCATATGTTTCTTAGAGCTTGGTGAGAGCGTGGTTGTCCTTTGGTTATTTTGCATAAAAACTTCCCACAAGATTCTGGGAATGGTGCAGGATACCCAGCTAGCGCTTAAAGTAATGTTCTCAAATTGTTCCGAGAATGTTGTTAGTAGGTTCCAATTATCAGAGTAAGAACTCGACGGACACAATGAAAGCTTAAACCAAGTTTATTCTTCCAAAAGGATCGAACAGCTGAATTGACAATAACATGTTTACAATAGCGGTGTATATGTACCCCACTTTTGGTGGAGTCTCCTCCATCTCACAAAATGTTTTATCTTTATTGCTAGGTAGGAAACTAAGTGATTACGGGCCATAAACTTTTCCTTCTCCCTTAATGTGACCTGACCTGACCTTGACCCCCTTCATCACTAATCCATGGCTCTCTCCCCTTATCAATGCCTGCCACATGTGATTGTTTTCCCTACACTTAGTACATTCCAAGGTACCCATTAACCAGTTTGATTTAGGGAGCGCTATTTTAATTTTTGGATGAAAAACGTATTTTGTTACGAAAAGATGCTCGACTCTGCATATAATTGACAGCTTTGGAAAGAAGACACTCTGACGTTTCCAAAACTGCAAAGATATTGTCTGTGAGTGCCACAGAACCGATGTTACAGGCGAAACCCAGATAAAAATTCAACCAGGAAGTGACGCATTTTTTGAAACCGCCTCATGCCAATGACTCCTTATATGGCTGTGAATGAGCTACGAATGAGCTTACGTTTTCCACGTTTTCCCCAAGGTGTCTACAGCATTGTGAAGTCTTTTTAGGCATTTCCCTTGAAGAATGGCTGTAAGGGACCATATATGGCATGTGGTCACATGGTGTCTCCCGCAGAAAACCTTGTGTAAAATACTGAGGTAGCCATTTTTCCAATCGCTTCTTATGAGAAACCAACTGCCTCGACGGATATATTATCGAATATATTTGTTAAAAACACCTTGAGGATGGATCCTAAACAACATTTGCCGTGTTTCTGTCGATATTATGGAGCAAATTCTGAAAAAAGTTTGGCGTTATAGTTGTAGCATTTTAGGGTCGATTTCTCAGCCAAGCATGATGAACAAACGGGAGCTATTTCGCCTACAAAAATAATATTTTTGGAAAAAAGGAACATTTGCTATCTAACTGGGAGTCTCCTGAGCGAAAGCATCTGAACTTCTTCAAAGGTAAATGATTTAATTTGGTTGCTTTTCTTATTTTTGTGAAAATGTTGCCTGCTGCCAGCAGAGCCTAGCATAGCATTATGCCATGATAAACTTGCTGGTCTAGCGTTGGCTGTAATGCATATTTGGAAAAATCTGAGATGACAGTGTTGTTAACAAAAGGCTAAGCTTGTGTTTGAATATATTTATTTCATTTCATGAATAGGAAAAGTTTATAGGGGTATTTATGTACGTTGCGTTATGCTAATGTGTTTGAGGCTATGATTACGCTCCCGGATACGGGTTTGCTCGTCGCAAAAGCTTAACTTCTGGTGTAGACCCTCGACTATGGCACCCCTCATTTCTCTATTACAACTAATGAATAATAACATTAACATTTCAGAAATCCAAACCTATCAACGTTAAGAAACAACATTCTTCTGTCAGAATTTCAGTACATCAGCATGATGTTTTCTATACATTTCCTCCTGGTTCTATTTAAAGTCATGTTCTCAGAACATTAAGAAAACTTTCCTTAAAAAACACAAGGAAACATTAGTAAGGTCAAAGAATGTTCTTTAAAAACATGTAAATTCTGTTCTCAGCTTCAACAAATCTCGTCTGTTTGGAAAATGTCAAATAAAATGTTTACTACCGTTTAGGCCTTAGGCTAGGCCAATGTAGGAAGAGTGAGTGGACACTTCAATGACTAGTAGATTATGGGCGGCAGGGTAGCCTAGTGGTTAGAGCGTTGGACTAGTAACCGGAAGGTTGTCGTTCTGCCCCTGAACAGGCAGTTAACCCACTGTTCCTAGGCCGTCATTGAAAATAAGAATTTGATCTTAACTGACTTGCCTGGTTAAATAAAGGTCAAATAATTAGCGAGGCTAAGTGTTATTGAACTGTAAACCAGTTATTGCAAATTATTCTTTGTTACAGCAACAGCAAGTTCCCAAGGTCCATTAGGCAATTACAAAAGTGAGAAAACTACTTGCGATGAAAAGTGCACCCTTGACAAGGGAATTCATTCGACAATTTCTACATTTAGACATACATTTTCAACTGTAATTATACTAATTCGGTTGCTTTTAGTATTCCTGAGAGGGGTTGCAGTAGCAAGTTCATTGTTTTGCTGGCGCACTTCATCTATTCAACTACAAAACAAAAGTTCACACTCCATAGGAGGCCCTGTGACCCAGAAAAATCCACTTGCAATTTGCATGACTTTTCTGTCTTAGTGCAACAGGGGAAATGTATGCACCAATGTTTTGTCTAAGTAGCTTTGCTCAACTTCTATTCGAGTTCGGATTGGTCTGTAATGTAGCACACTTCTGTCTATAACACTTCTGTCTTAAGCTCCAAGATGGCGTAGCAGTAAGTCGTCCTGTCTCGTGTCCCTTGTATATACCGTATATTTTTTCGTTTTTTTACATATTTTTCTTCGCATATCTCTTCAAAAACATTTTGCTAAACCTAAGCTTCCAAATACTCTCCTGCAACCCGCCTCACCCAATGTAGCTATTTTTCCTAAAGTATTTATATTTACTTCGGAACCGGAACCCCTCAACTGAAGCTAGCCAGCTAACCACCAGCTATGCTAGCGGTCATCAGCTAAGCTAACCTTTAGCTCGGAAAGCTCTCACCAGCTCGAACAACGCGACTCTAACCAGAGCATAACGGACCTATTTATTTTTCATCCCCGGATTCATCCCCGGATTCCCACCGCAACCGGAACATTTTTCAGCTGGATCTTCACAACTAGCTATCTAGCTAAACCGCAACCCCAGATGATTACTCCTGGCTAGCACTTCCACCCACTTAGCGTGAAGCTAGCGTGAAGCTAGCCCGGCCAGCGCACCTGTGCTACCACCGTAGCATACTCCTGGGCTACAATACCCGGGTCCACGACCGGTCTATCGATGTCACCGCATGAAGAGGAATAAACAGACTCACCCCATCGCGACGTCCCCCCAAAGGCCAACTCTCTAGCCCTCGCTATCTCCCTGCTTGCTAAACTCGGCCTGCTAACTGCTAGCTTGTCTAGCCCCGGCCTACGAACTGTTAGCTTGTTAGCACAGGCCTGCTAACCGTCTGAATCGCCGCGTCCCAAACACGCACCGGACCCATACTCACTTTCTATCTCTTTTTGATTTTTAATCTGTTTATACCTTTCCGGAAACCTGCCTCACCCAATGTGACACGGAATCGCTATTATTTTTTATTTTTAGAACACACTCAAGAACCTCCAGAAGCTAACCAGCTAACTAGCTACAAGCTATTTAGTCATTGTTAGTTTTTTTTTCAACCTGGATAACACTCGCCAGTCCAGCTTCCCTGCCCCATCCACCGCTGCCCCTGGACACTGATCTCTTGGCTACATAGCTGATGCACTCTGGACTGTCCATTAATCACGGTACTCCATTCTGCCTGTTTATGTTTTATCTGTCGGCCCCGTTGCCTAGTCAACGCCATTTTACCTGCTGTTGTTATGCTAGCTGATTAGCTGTTGTCTCACCTACTGTTTTAGCTAGCTTTCCCAATTCAACACCTGTGATTACTGTATGCCTCGCTGTATGTCTCTCTCAAATGTCAATATGCCTTGTATACTGTTGCTCAGGTTAGTTATCATTGTTTTAGTTCACAATGGAGCCCCTAGTTCTACTCTTCATACCCCTGATACCTCCTTTGTCCCACCTCCCACACATGCGGTGACCTCACCCATTACAACCAGCATGTCCAGAGATACAACCTCTCTCATCATCACCCAGTGCCTGGGCTTACCTCCGCTGTACCCGCACCCCACCATACCCCTGTCTGCGCATTATGCCCTGAATATATTCTACCATGCCCAGAAACCTGCTCCTCTTATTCTCTGTCCCCAACGCTCTAGGCGACCAGTTTTGATAGCCTTTAGCCGCACCCTCATATTACTCCTTCTCTGTTCCGCGGGTGATGTGGAGGTAAACCCAGGCCCTGCATGTCCCCAGGCTCCCTCATTTGTTGACTTCTGTGATCGTAAAAGCCTTGGTTTCATGCATGTCAACATCAGAAGCCTCCTCCCTAAGTTTGTTTTACTCACTGCTCTAGCACACTCTGCTAACCCTGATGTCCTTGCTGTGTCTGAATCCTGGCTCAGGAAGGCCACCAAAAATTCAGAGATTTCCATACCCAACTATAACATCTTCCGTCAAGATAGATCTGCCAAAGGGGGAGGAGTTGCAGTCTACTGCAGAGATAGCCTGCAAAGTAATGTCATACTTTCCAGGTCCATACCCAAACAGTTCGAACTACTAATTTTGAAAATTACTCTCTCCAGAAATAAGTCTCTCACTGTTGCCGCCTGCTACCGACCCCCTCAGCTCCCAGCTGTGCCCTGGACACCATTTGTGAATTGATCGCCCCCATCTAGCCTCAGAGTTTGTTCTGTTAGGTGACCTAAACTGGGATATGCTTAACACCCCGCCAGTCCTACAATCTAAGCTAGATGCCCTCAATCTCACACAAATCATCAAGGAACCCACCAGGTACAACCCTAACTCTGTAAACAAGGGCACCCTCATAGACGTCATCCTGACCAACTGGCCCTCCAAATACACCTCTGCTGTCTTCAACCAGGATCTCAGCGATCACTGCCTCATTGCCTGTATCCGCTACGGAGCCGCAGTCAAACGACCACCCCTCATCACGGTCAAACGCTCCCTAAAACACTTCTGTGAGCAGGCCTTTCTAATCGACCTGGCCCGTGTATCCTGGAAGGACATCGACCTCATCCCGTCAGTTGAGGATGCCTGGTCATTCTTTAAAAGTAACTTCCTCACCATTTTAGATAAGCATGCTCCGTTCAAAAAATGCAGAACTAAGAACAGATACAGTCCTTGGTTCACCCCAGACCTGACTGCCCTCGACAAGCACAAAAACATCCCGTGGCGGACTGCAATAGCATCGAATAGTCCCCGTGATATGCAACTGTTCAGGGAAGTCCGGAACCAATACACGCAGTCAGTCAGGAAAGCTAAGGCCAGCTTCTTCAGGCAGAAGTTTGCATCCTGTAGCTCCAACTCCAAAAAGTTCTGGGACACTGTGAAGTCCATGGAGAACAAGAGCACCTCCTCCCAGCTGCCCACTGCACTGAGGCTAGGTAACACGGTCACCACCGATAAATCCATGATTATCGAAAACTTCAATAAGCATTTCTCAACGGCTGGCCATGCCTTCCGCCTGGCTACTCCAACCTCGGCCAACAGCTCCTCCCCCGGCAGCTCCTCGCCCAAGCCTCTCCAAGTTCTCCTTTACCCAAATCCAGATAGCAGATGTTCTGAAAGAGCTGCAAAACCTGGACCCGTACAAATCAGCTGGGCTTGACAATCTGGACCCCTATTTCTGAAACTATCCGCCGCCATTGTCGCAACCCCTATTACCAGCCTGTTCAACCTCTCTTTCATATCGTCTGAGATCCCCAAGGATTGGAAAGCTGCCGCAGTCATCCCCCTCTTCAAAGGGGGAGACACCCTGGACCCAAACTGTTACAGACCTATATCCATCCTGCCCTGCCTATCTAAGGTCATCGAAAGCCAAGTCAACAAACAGGTCGCTGACCATCTCGAATCCCACCGTACCTTCTCCGCTGTGCAATCTGGCTTCCGAGCCGGTCACGGGTGCACCTCAGCCACACTCAAGGTACTAAACGATATCATAACCGCCATCGATAAAAGACAGTACTGTGCAGCCGTCTTCATCGACCTTGCCAAGGCTTTCGACTCTGTCAATCACCATATTCTCATCGGCAGACTCAGTAGCCTCGGTTTTTCGGATGACTGCCTTGCCTGGTTCACCAATTACTTTGCAGACAGAGTTCAGTGTGTCAAATCGGAGGGCATGCTGTCCGGTCCTCTGGCAGTCTCTATGGGGGTACCACAGGGTTCAATTCTCGGGCCGACTCTTTTCTCTGTGTATATCAATGATGTTGCTCTTGCTGCGGGCGATTCCCTGATCCACCTCTACGCAGACGACACCATTCTATATACTTTCGGCCCGTCATTGGACACTGTGCTATCTAACCTCCAAACAAGCTTCAATGCCATACAACACTCCTTCCGTGGCCTCCAACTCCTCTTAAACGCTAGTAAAACCAAATGCATGCTTTTCAACCGATCGCTGCCTGCACCCGCATGCCCGACTAGCATCACCACCCTGGATGGTTCCGACCTTGAATATGTGGACATCTATAAGTACCTAGGTGTCTGGCTAGACTGCAAACTCTCCTTCCAGACTCATATCAAACACCTCCAATCAAAAATCAAATCAAGAGTCGGCTTTCTATTCCGCAACAAAGCCTCCTTCACTCACGCCGCCAAGCTTACCCTAGTAAAACTGACTATCCTACCAATCCTCGACTTCGGCGATGTCATCTACAAAATGGCTTCCAACACTCTACTCAGCAAACTGGATGCAGTATATCACAGTGCCATCCGTTTTGTCACTAAAGCACCTTATACCACCCACCACTGCGACTTGTATGCTCTAGTCGGCTGGCCCTCGCTACATATTCGTCGCCAGACCCACTGGCTCCAGGTCATCTACAAGTCCATGCTAGGTAAAGCTCCGCCTTATCTCAGTTCACTGGTCACGATGGCAACACCCATCCGTAGCACGCGCTCCAGCAGGTGTATCTCACTGATCATCCCTAAAGCCAACACCTCATTTGGCCGCCTTTCGTTCCAGTACTCTGCTGCCTGTGACTGGAACGAATTGCAAAAATCGCTGAAGTTGGAGACTTTTATCTCCCTCACCAACTTCAAACATCAGCTATCTGAGCAGCTAACCGATCGCTGCAGCTGTACATAGTCTATTGGTAAATAGCCCACCCATTTTCACCTACCTCATCCCCATACTGTTTTTATTTATTTACTTTTCTGCTCTTTTGCACACCAATATCTCTACCTGTACATGACCATCTGATCATATATCACTCCAGTGTTAATCTGCAAAATTGTAACTATTCGTCTACCTCCTCATGCCTTTTGCACACATTGTACATTGTATATAGACTCCCCCTTTGTTTTCTACTGTGTTATTGACTTGTTAATTTGTTTATTCCATGTGTAACTCTGTGTTGTCTGCTCACACTGCTATGCTTTATCTTGGCCAGGTCGCAGTTGTAAATGAGAACCTGTTCTCAACTAGCCTACCTGGTTAAATAAAGGTGAAATAAAAAAAATAAATAAAAAAATAACATGAAATGCTCAGTATGTTTAGCTAATCTACATAAGTTTTGCTCTCCACTTTCTGGAGGACCAAGTTTTGAAATCAGTGGACTTGTATGATAGCTAAGGAGATGGAGAAAATCCTGGTGTTTGATTGCAAATATGCTGACGGAGTGGAAAAGCAGACACACAGAAGGATGTTGTATAAAACACCTGTTGCCAGATTACATCTTCAAACTGAGGGCAACTATGGCATCCGTGGCAGAGAAGGAGAAGCATCTGTTGGGTTCACCTTGGGGTCATGATAGGGGCTGTACCGAATGTTTGATGTATTATAAGAATTGATTATGCTTATGTTGTATTAATAGAAGGGGAAGGGTTATAAGACCCCTCCTCCTTACATTTATAGGGTCCTAGACTACAGATTAACAATATATACAATATACATTATAAGGTTTAATATTGTTCCACAGTACTTTTCTTGTCTCTGCTTCTTATAAAAAATGTTCTGAGAGATGTGTCAAAGATAAAAGAGATACAGAGACACAGAACTCTGCAGGGTGAGTGAAAGAGATAAGAGACTAGTCAGACATTCCACTATAAATCAACTTAGGGAGTGGATATTTACTGCTGAGCCTTTAGATAACACTGAAACTCTTGTTTCTATAGCTGTGTAGGCATGGGTTTGGTCTCAAGAGTAGAAGGTAATGACGTAGGCAGTGACATCAGTAAGATATATGACTGCAGACATTTTAAAACAACTTGGACTCTTTGTCACGCCTTGGTCTTAGTATTTTCTTTAATTATTTGTTCAGGCCAGGGTGTGACATGGGTTTATTGTGTTGTCGTATTGGGGTTTTTGTAGGCATTGGGATTGTGGCTGATTAGGGGTGTGTCTAGCATAGGCTTGGCTGCCTGAGGCGGTTCTCAATCAGAGTCAGGTGATTCTCGTTGTCTCTGATTGGGAACCATATTTAGGTAGCCTGGGTTTTACTGTGTATTTTGTGGGTGATTGTTCCTGTCTTTGTGTTCGCACCAGATAGGGCTGTTTCGGTTTTCACTTTTCATTATTTTGTAGTTTCCGCTTGTATTGTTTTTTCCTTCATTAAAATTATATCATGAATCATCATCACGCTGCATTTTGGTCCGATCCTTGTTCTACCTCTTCATCAGAGGAGGAGATAGAAGAACGCCGTTACACCCTTTTCTATTTTGCAGAACTTACTCAGAAACATGTGTGCTATGTTCCTGTTGTCAACTTCTGTCTGCAATTGCATTCAACCATATTCCCAGTCACCTTGCCGTGGTTAAATGCAGTGGTTTGTGCTTTCAGTTTTGCGCAAATGCTCCCATCTATCCACTGTTTTGGTTTAGGAAGGTTTGAATAGTCACAGTGGGAAAAACCTCCCCTATGCACTTCCTGATGAACTCCGTCACCGTGTACGTCAATGATATTCTCAGAGGCAACCCGGAACATATCCCAGTCCGTGTGGGATAGACATAATCGTCTCATGGTTTTGATTTTGTTTGACGTGATCAATGCTGAGGAAAGGCAGGGGTCTTTGCATTCAGCAGACAGTTGTAAAGGTCCTGGACAGGAGAGTGGGTCTAGATGATATGAAGGTCAGAGGATCCACACGATGTAAGTGTTATTTAAGAAGTTAAAACTGGCCCGCTTTAAAGTGAAAGTCCTATGTGCTGTCATAAAGTCGAGTTCCAAACTTCTCACTGAGCAGTGGCCTGTGCCGGCCTACTACTGAGCCTTGCCAGCCACGCAACCCTTATCTAATACATCTCTGTCGGCTCTCATTGGCCCTCCCTCACCCTCACCACCAGGTGAGAGCAAATCAATACCTAGACTCGTCAGGATGCCACTAAATGGCCTTCTCCGATTGCTCACCCATCGGCAAGGGCCCGCCTGCCAGCAACTACATTTGTCCCCCTTCTCGAAACAGTGTCACTTAACACAGGTATGATAAATACAGAGTATCACACACTGGTCAGTTACATAACACAGGATTGGACAGTGTATTACAAGGCTACCTTTACAAGGCTACCTTAGGTGTGAGAGTGGAGTGTTGTGGTTCCATGCAAACCAAGTGGGAGGGGGAAGGTTGCCACTATTCCCTGTTATGGAATTGGGAAATCAATGGGAATCAACTGGGCTGGAGACCCAATGTCTGGCCAGTATCGACAGGAGATTATCGATTCCGATAAATAGAATCAACAGGAGATCGAGGCAGTCATTCCCACCTGCCACACATGGGTGTGAGGAACACCACGGGACTGGAATGGTTCTCCTCATCAGAGACCAAGAGAGATGTCTCACTTTCCCCTATCTTAATCTCACGCTCTGCTTCTGTTTTGGAGACCCCACTGTTTCCACATCACAGTTTGTAGAAAATGTATTTCTCTAAACTCTATACTATATATAACTCTCTCGCATCTCTGGAAGTATATCTGTCTTCCTATTTCTTTCATACTCATTGTCTGTGTTTATCTTTCTTACAGACAATTACTGACAAGCTTTCTCTCTTTGTATTTTTGGCAGGTCTGTTGGGAATTCCAAATCAAAAAGGTATTTTCTACCCAACTCAAATCGGTAAAAACACACAAACGACTTGGAAATAACACAGATTTCCAGACTTTTCCTCTGACTCTGATCATGGTGAACAAATTGACACATCATGGGATACCGTACAACTCCTCACAACTCCTGTAAAACTAGGAACAATGGCAGAGGAAAAGTCAGTGATGTGAAAAATAGACGGACAACAATAGTTTTTTAGTAGTCTATCGTTTTACAGTTGTAATCATTCTCCCTCACTGTTCAGAATAGGGATATTCCTCACTTGCTGGAATTGATTGGTGTCACAGTAACCTTGCAATAGAGGGAGAATAATAGCAAATACAAACATTTTATAGAGGCCTCTACACCACAGGTGACTGACATTGGAGGATGTTGCACAAATGAGGCAGCATTTCAAAACAGAATATTTGTCTATGTGGGAAGGATGAGGGGTGTAAGGATATTACACCCGTTCCCTTGTTTCTCCTTTTTTCCCCTCCCTCCATCCAGCTGTGGCTGGCTGCCTGCACTGCTGGAGCTGCTTAAGCGCTAAATTATGCAATTTTAACACCCTCCGCACACACACACACACACATATGCATACACACACAAGCCTGGCACATTCTCCCTTACTATTATGCCCTACAGCGCCGCTTGGGGATTCTCAAACGTTAATTAATGGCAGGCACCGAAGCATGGGATTTCTCATTAACCCCAGAGAACGATGCTGCAGAAGCATGCAAGAGGAAAAACACTATAAAAGGGACGCCTTGGTACCTTTTTACTTGTTTCTGATCTGTTCTTTGCATCCTGCTCTACTGATCATTGACAGCTGACAAGATTGAGGCCGTTCTTTACCTCTGGCTTCTTAATGGCAAGGGGCAGACGAATATTGTGACTTAATTACGGAGCTAATCAGGTAAATTAGAGAATCTAGGTGCGGTTAAAGGTTACTGTGAGGGGAACCAAGATGAAGCAGACGGCTGGGCAGTGAGTGTGACACACAGTTCAGAACTGTTCTGAATAAAGTATGTCATTTAATTTGAGCAAATAACATGACTGCGAGGCAAGGAGGAAGGTGTGGTGGGAAAGGATTGTTTGGTAGATTAAGCCAATGCCTATGCACCGGGAGTTTTTCCAGGACTTTCTGTATTTGCTAAGAAAGGCCAAGTTTGATGTTTGGTCTACCAGACTCTTCACGCATTTGGGCGGAAACTAGTGTCTTGTAACGAGATTACGGTCATTCTAATGTCGTTTTCAACAACTTTTCTACATATAATAGCCTTACGAATTGTACAATACAAATACAGTATAACAAAAAAGGATATGAACACATGGAACAGACTAATGGTGTAAGCAAAATAATGGGAATGATTATTTTACTCATGCCTATGTGAGAGGACTGTAAGAGAGGAAGTAATAGAACTGACATGGTACAGAGCAACAGAGTTGACTGGATGTGAGGGAGGAGCAAACTGACATGTTACAGAGTAACAGAGTTGACTGGATATGAGGAAGTAACAGAACTGACATGTTACAGAGTAGCAGGGTTGACTGCATAAGAGGAAGTAACAGAACTGACTTGGTACAGAGTAACAGAGTTGACTGGATGTGAGGGAGGAACAGAATTTACATGTTACAGACAGGATGGGAAATTCACTTTTCGGTCCACCAGCCAGTGTGGCAGGTAGATAAAATAGAACACCATACCTACTGTGAAGCATGGGGGTGGAAACATCATGCTTTGGGGCTGTTTTTATGCAAAGGGCCCAGGACGACTGATCCGTGTAAAGGAAAGAATGAATGGGGCCATGTATCGTGAGATTTTGAGTGAAAACCTCCTTCCATCAGCAAAGGCATTGAAACGTGGCTGGGTCTTTCAGCAGGACAATGATCCCAAACACACCGCCCGGGCAACGAAGGAGTGGCTTCGTAAGACGCATTTTAAGGTCCTGGAGTGGCCTAGCCAGTCTCCAGAGCTCAACCCCATAGAAAATCTTTGGAGGGAGTTGAAAGTCTGTGTTGCCCAGCAACAACCCCAAATCATCACTGCTCTAGAGGAGATCTGCATGGAGGAATGGGCCAAAAAAGCAGCAACAGTGTGTGAAAACCTTTTGAAGACTTACAGAAAATGTTTGACCTCTGTCATTACCAAAAAAGGGTTTATAACAAAATATTGAGATAAGTATTTGGTCAATGACAAAAGTTTATTTTCCACCATAATTTGCAAATAAATTCATTAAAAATCCTACAATGTGATTTTCAGGATTTTTTTTCTCATTTTGTCTGTCATAGTTGATGTGTGGCTATGATGAACATTTACAGGCCTCTCTCATCTTTTTAAGTGGGAGAACTTGTACAATTGGTGGCTGACTAAATACTTTTTTGCCCCACTGTACATGTTGTCTTGACGTTGTATTAGTTAATGTGATGACTGTTGTTCATCGAATGATTAAACGTTTCTAGTTTCTATTTCCCAAATGAACTCAAAGAATATCAGAATATCGATTTTACAACATCCGCTAATTAACCAGTTACCTCTACAATCTCGTTCTGAACGTCGTATAGTCCGTGAATCTGCACAGACCCGGGTCTCACCGACGAGTTCGTACCACACCAATCTTAGTTGAATATTTATTTACTGGAAAGCTAAAATGATGATAAAAGATACACATAGACAAAACACATTATAGGCTATTGATTAGAACTTAGTATAACAGGCCAATAAACTATGGCACATGTTACCCAAAATGGGGATTTCAAAGAGAGAGGGAAAAAAGAAAATACACAAGAGAAATATATATTTGGGTGAATTTGTCAGCTATGCTATTCTAACCCTAGCCTTGCCCCAAACTGCCGCTCTTATGGGTCAGAATGTAATGATGTAATTACGTGGGGAAGATCTCAGAGGATTCTCTGCGTGGACCGTTCAGGCTGCTCAATGACGCACTTCTCCGGCGCACCTTTCTGGTCGTCCTCACGATGTCAGCGTCCTTTTGGCTTAGGAGTCTGTTCCCTCACCCTTGCTCTGGAAGGGATTTTCTGAGGACAGACAGCTCTGTAGCTCAAAGCTCACAGCATAGGAATGAAACCGTTTAGATACCACGATTCGCTGGGATTGGATGCTAGGGGGTCCGGCTTGAATTCACCCGCTTGGACACAGCTACTCATCCGTAGCTTCGGTAGAAAAATATATATTTGTCTTCAAACTTGTCTTGCGTTCTGGGTTCATTGACTTTTTAGACCTTGGCTGCAGCTTGGGTCACGTATACTTATCTGTAAATTCTTTACTCACAGGTTTTATACCCTTGTGTCAAAAGTGGGCGTAATCGCCTATAGGGCAATTCTCTGGGCATACCAAGTTAATAAGAGCAAGGTCTAGGTTTTTCTCAAATCCAATTTTAGACAACTAACTTTAAATTTGATCTTTACCAAAACATTCCCTTTGATTTGGACATTTTCCACACAACGTACAATGTATAAACATCAACATTTACTAGGAAAACTCTTCACGTTACAATGTTTTTGTAATAACGTCATCTATTAACCTTTAATAACAAAACAAAAATTACATACATTTTCATATTCCATCTATCGTCATGACTACCATTGTGGCTGACGGAAACCATTGTTCCTTTATTTAATGTTTAATGTTCTGAGGTTGGTTCTTCATAGTAACAGGACAAAGGAATTTGTCTGTGGCCTGAGATTTACCAAGGGTGTGAGGGGTCATAAAATCCCCACATCTTCAGACCCCTAGATCTCTCCAAATTAATATAGTTGTTTCTTTGGTATTTTAACCTGCGTGTCATGAACGTGTCTGGTGGGGATAGACAAAAATCAACACACGCACGATGGCAGTAGAAATGTCGAAGCACACAAATAAATCTAGGAGAACAATTACATTATTTGAGTGTTTTAATGATAAGATTTTTGTAAAAAAAAAATAGAAGTCATCCATGCTAAATCATTAGGTGAGACACAAATGTTCAGCTGCCCCTTTAAGGGACAGGCCATTACCATGGTAACTTGGCCACACAGACTAACTTGTCTGTGATGAAAGAAATCTCAGACTGTGATATTTTCCTATTTATTTTTTTATTTTTAATTTAACCTTTATTTAACTAGGCAAGTAATGTCTTCCAAGCAGCAAACAGTTACAGCAAACTGAAAAACAATCTAGTGTGTAAACAAAACGATATTACAGCTCTGGAAAAAATGAAGAGACCACTGCAAAATAATCCATTTCTCTGGTTTTACATTTTTCTCCCAAATTCCAAATAAAAATATTGTAATTTAGAGCATTTATTTGCAGAAAATGACAACTGGTCAAAATAACAAAAAATATTCAGTATTGTCAGACCTCGAATAATACAAAGAAAATAAGTTCATATTCATTTTTAAACAACACAATACTAATGTTTTAACTTAGGAAGAGTTCAGAAATCACCGATGCTCCACCAAATTTCACAGTGGGTGTGAGACCTGGATAGGCCTACAAGCCACAGTGTCTCGCACCCACTGTGAAATTTGGTGGAGGATCGGTGATGATCTGGAGGTGCCTCAGCAAAGCTGGAATCGGGCAGATTTGTCTTTGTGAAGGACGCATGAATCAAGCCACGTACAAGGTTGTCCTGGAAGAAAACTTGCTTCCGTCTGCCCTGACAATGTTCCAACTCTGAGGATTAGTTTTTCCAGCAGGAAAATGCTCCATGCCACACAGCCAGGTAAATCAAGGTGTGGATAGAGGACCATCAGATCAAGACCCTGTCATGGCCAGCCCAATCTCCAGACCTGAGCCCCATTGAAAATCTCTTGATTTTAATCAAGAGGAAGATGGATCACAAGCCATCAAACAAAGCTGAGCTGCTTTCAATGTGAAAGACTGGTGGAGAGCGTGCTAAGACGCATGAAAGCTGTGATTGAAAATCAGGGTTATTCCACCAAATATGAATCTCTGAACTCTTCCTACGTTAAAACATTAGCATTGTGTTGTTTAATAATTAATATGAACTTATTTTCTTTGCATTATTTGAGGTCTGAAAACACTGCATCTATTTTGTTATTTTGACCAGTTGTCATTTTCTGCAAATAAATGCTCTAAATAGTTTATAGAATAAAACAAAAATGCCAATTTTACCCAAACAAATACCTATAAATAGTAAAACCAGAGAAACTGATAATTTTGCAGTGGCCTTTCTTGTCAATTTAACCAAACCCCAAATGCTCTGTGTGACCACTGGCCATTCTTACCTGCTAATGACAAAATCTACCGACATTTTGCGGGTTTTCATTTCCTCCAGAACAACCTTGGTACGTGGCTTAAGAGAGTTGACTTGATGCGAGGGAGTAACAGAAATAACATGACACAGAGTTGACTGGTAGATGTAGGATGTAAAAGAACTGACTGGTTACTGAACTGACTAGTAAGGTGAGTGAAGGATAGGACGTGAGAGGGTAATGGAGCCAACTGGTAATTCATGTGTTATGTTACTGAACTACAAGATGCAAGCTGATGTGACATACTCTTCTCACCAGATTGTCACTGGCAGGTTGAGGATGTTCAGCCCTCAAGGGAAGACTGTGCTAATACTGATAGAGACTGACAAAGAGAGAGCATTGCATGACCGTGGCTGACTGTGACACACACACACACACAAAGAGGAATTCACACAGAAAACAACAGCTGGGGTACACATTCTATGTCACACTTCACACATGTGCATACTTTTGCCAGTTGTCTTCCTGTAATGTTTATACTACTCTTCATTAACTGGTCACACGGAACTAATGTAGGAAAGTTACATGTTCCCTGGGTAGATACAGGATAACTACCAAAATCAAGGAAACACTTGAGTAAATTAGGGATACAAAGTATATTGAAGATCGGTGATTCCACACAGGTGTAATTCCTGAGTTAATTAAGCAATTAACATCCCATAACATTAGGGTTATGTATAAAAATGCTCAGTTGCTGCCGTGGCTAGAAGAGGAGATCTCAGTGACTTTGAAAGAAGGACAAAGGAGCATCTGAGGTTTAAAGGGTGTGTCAGTCACCAGGTCTCAACCCAATTGAACACTTATGGGAGATTCTGGAGGGACTCCTGAGACAGCATTTTCCACCACCATCAACAAAACACCAAATAATGGAATTTCTCGTGAAAGAAGGATGTCACATCCCTCCAATCGAGTTCCAGGCACTCGTAGAATCTTTCCCAAGGAGCATTGAAGCTGTTCTGGCTTGTGGAGGCCGAACACCCTATTAATAACCCTTTAACTGTTTTCTCAACTGGCTGGTAGAGCATGTTTTGACTGTGGAATTAATTGGGGATATGAAGAAAAACCTTGAACTGGATTGGTCAACCCTCCCAGGCCTTCTGCACCAATTTACATAATGTGTATCCTTTTAGGTTACTGCAGTTCAGACTTGTGGCACTCTAACTTGCCACTCGGAGGGCTGGAAGAAAACTCAAAATCAGACACCACAGATATGGGATAAAAGGCAAGAATTCAGTTGGTGAGGGATAAATCCTGTTAGTAAAGACGTTGAAGAATAGGAATTTGTAAATAAATAGTAAAAGGTACTAAAGGAACTGAACTGATTCCACTTATCATCTATGCTCTTAAACTATCCCTTCCATCTAACCAATCATCTGTTCTTAGCATCAATTTGTATCATTCATCCATAGCAGCAGTATTTAATCTCTGTCACAGGAATCTTTAGCCTCATGGACCCAGGAAAGGCAGCATCAATCAAGGCTTTGATTTGATTTACACTTTGCCATTGATTCTCCTATCAACCATTTCATACATCCCACATATTCACCATTTGCAATCTATATTGAACAAAAATATAAACGCAACATGTAAAGTGTTGGTCCCATATCCCAGAAGTGTATTTCTCTCTAATTTTGGCATTATTTTTATTCAAATTTGACCCAAATTAAAGATACAAAATCACATTGGGTTGCAGGTATAATATAGTTTTATTAAAGGGGAATAAAACTCTAACTAAATTATACTGAACAAAAATATAAACCCAACATGTAAAGTGTTGGTCCTATGTGTTGGTCCTATGTTTCATGAGCTGTAATAAAAGATAATATTAAATTGTTCTCCTTTGACAAGATAATCAAAAGATCCCAGATATTTTCCATACACTTATTTCAACAAAAAAAAATTGCACAAATTTGTTTACATAGCTGTTAATGAGCATTTCTCCTTTGCCAAGATAATCCATCCACCTCACAGGTGTGGTATATCAAGAAGTTGATTAAACAGCATGCTCAAGGAAACACTTGAGCAAATGAGGGATACAAAGTATATTGAAGATCGGTGATTGAATATATACTATATATATATATATATATATATATATGGCCTTGTGCTGGGGACAAAAAAAGGCCACTTTAAAATGTGCAGTTTTGTCACACAACACAATGCTACAGATGTCTCAAGTTTTGAGAGTGTGTGGAATCGGCACGCTATAACTGTAGGAATGTCCACCAGAGCTGTTGCCAGAGAATTTAATGTTCACTTTCCTATCATAAGCTGCCTCCAACGTCATTTTAGAGAATTTGGCAGTACGTCCAACCGGACTAAAAACTGCAGTTTACGTGTAAACAAAGGACCTCTACATCCGACTTCTTCACCTACGGGATCGTCTGAGACCAGCCATCCGGACAGCTTATGAAACTAAATAGTAATTCTGTCTGTAATAAAACTCTTTCTGATTGACTGGGCCTGGCTTCCCAGTGGGAGGGCCGCCCATGCACCCCTGCTCAGTCATGTGAAATCCCTAGATGAGGGCCTAATGGATTTATTTCAATTGACTGATTTTCTTATATGAACTGTACCTTGAAATTGTTGCATTTATATTCTTGTTCAGGAAATATTCTAAGACAATACCAACAGATCAGCCAGGTCTGAGTTCATGTAAAATATCATACAGTTGTTAGATCTAGCCTACTTATACATGTTCTTCAACATTAACTAGTCACAAACTGTTACACAAATGTGGATAATTTTCCTAAATAGTTGATCTGAGAACTACAAGATAAACAGTAGCTTAACGATTGTCCTGTTCGGATTAAAATCATTGTGGGAAATTAGACTTGAATCAATATGCATTCAACCATACCATTATAAACATTATTGTCTGGTTAGCTGGGTAGTTAGCATAACTTAAGTGCAAATTAAGTTTTTGCTGTTATCTAAAACAACACCTGGGAATGTGTTTAACTAACTGCATATTTCCCTTCAAAAATTGTTGCTCAAAGCTGCGAGCATAGAGAATGTTTAAAGGACACCCGATTGAAAGATAGCTGATATGCATTTTTCTACATTGTAATTCACAAGGTGCAACCTTTAGTAGGCTGCTGCCAGGCTGCTGCCAGGCTTCAGCTGTGGTACAGCAAAGGCAGTTTATGATTAATAAAAAAAACAATGCTGATGGGTGGTAACATTTAAATAAAACTCAGCCCTTAAACAAAAAAAAAGTGGGCAGTTTCGGATTTGTCACTTCAAGCCCAAACAACTAAACGATGACTTATTGACTTAAATCGTTGTGCAACATCATACTGTAGGTAAGCTCTGGTCATCGTCTTTTAGCTCGAAAAAGTGTATTTCTACCGGTGTGAGCGTTTAAGCACTACAAGAGAGAAAGGTCAACTTTACAGCAGCTACTAGCTACTGAGACAGAGAGCACACAGCACAGCCAAGGTCACCTAGATTTTATTGTTAACCTAAAAAGTACTACATGGACTAGCTACTACCTATTTCGGGCAATTTGGTCCTGCCGTACATAGCTACATATACGCTACTGTCACAAGACGCAGGCCTCCTTATTGTTCCTAGAATTTCTAAGTAAACAGCTGGAGGCAGGGCTTTCTCCTATTGAGTTCCAAATACTACTTGTTGAAAAAAAACATTTACCCCTTTTTCTCCCCAATTTGTGCTATCCAATTGGTAGACAGTCTTGTCTCATCGCTGCATCTCCCATACGGACTCGGGAGAGGCGGAGGTCGAGAGCCGTGCCTCCTCCGAAACACAAGTCAACCAAGCCGCACTGCTTCTTGAAACAATGCCCACTTAACCCAGAAGCTAGCTGCACCAATGTGTCGGAGGTGTCAGCGTGCACTGTGACCGGCCCGCCACAGGAGTCGATAGTGCACGATGGGACAAGGACATCCCTGCCAGCCAAACTCTCCCCTAACCCGGACTCAGTCTCAACCTTTAAGTCTTTACTGAAGACACATCTCTTCAGTAGGTCCTATGATTGAGTGTAGTCGGCTCAGGGTTGCAACGTTGAATGGCAAAGCACTGGAGTGACGAACCACCCTTGCCGTCTCTGCCTGGCTAGCTCCCCTCTCTCCACTGGGATTCTTTGCATCTGTCCTATTAAAGGGGTTGAGTCACTTGTTGCTCGCACTCTTCTCGGGCTCGTGTGGTGGGGGAGATCTTCGTGGGCTATACTCAGCCTTCTCTCAGGGTAGTAAGTTAGTGTGTTGATCCCTTTAGTGGCGTGGGGGCTGTGGGGGCTGTGCTTTGGAAAAGTGGTGGGGTTATATCCTGCCTGGTTGGCTGTGTCCGGTGATAACTTTGGACTGGACCACAGTGTCCCCCAACCCCCCAGTATCTATGTTGCAATAGTAATTCTCCTGTCTTATATGGTGTCCTGTGTGATCTTAAGTATGCTCCCTCTAATTCTCCCATTTCTCTCTCTCCTCCCTCAGCAAAATTAAGACTAAACCCCACCTATTTCTACAAATTATCTTCTTGAAATCTGATTTTAAACTTAACCTTAACCCTAACCACACTACTAATCTTATACCTAACCCTAACCTTAAATTAAGACCGAAAAGACCATTTTAGTATTCATGAATTCTTACGATATAGACAATTTTGTGGCTTGGGTCTCAAGTGACAACCCACAGACAGAGCGCATTGTGTGTTACTCTTAAAAGGCTCCGTGCGGAAACACAGACTTTTGAGTGGAATGGAGATGCAATTAAATGTGTAAAAAAATGTACGCTGTTTAAGATATCTAACATTAACTGTAATTAACATATTACCTTCATCAGCCCTAGTTTTAATATAACCTTGCACATCTACATTTGCAATACCACATACAGTATAGATTCCAATCTAAACTATTTAAAGCAGAGGTGGGCAACTCCAGTCGTTGGTGTCACACTTTTGCCCCAGCCCCACCTCACACACCTGACTCCAATATTCAACTAATTATGGTCTTCAGTTTAGAATGCAATTCGTTTATTAATCAGCTGTGTTAGCTTTAGGGCTGGGGGGAAAAGTGTAACACAAATCAGGCCCCTTAGGACTGGAGCTGCCCATCAGTGATCTAAAGCTTCTCTCTCATCTGGATCATCTTAAAACCTACAAAGCCACACCATGATCAATTTCAGGTCTCCCATGTTACACTCACTGTCTATTTGTTATCTCATCCTATTTGTCTGGGGTCCATTTTGTCCCATTTATTCTCAAAGGGGTACTCATAAACCTGGTTTTCTGACTGGTTTGACGCAATGTTATCTCTCTCTATCTCTAGCCTGAGGTCAGCTCTGTGAATAAGATGGTGGTGCGGAGATAGTGGAGAAATTTCACTGAGGTGATAAAATATTGATGGACAGAAAGGCCTTGCTTCTTCCCTGTGGCCAATTGGGTGCATGCGATCGAAGTCAAGCAGTTAAGGGCAGAGAGGAATCTGAAACAAACAGCCCAAATGGCATTGGGAAAGCAGGAAAGAAAAACAGATTGTAAGTTGGTTCTCCGGAGCATCTTAGGGAGTCGGCGTCCCATTATCTAATGTGATCGTTATCTTGTCTGTACAACACAACCATAATCAGATTCACTTTTGCTTCACTTAACACGCTTTATTCAGAGATCTGCTCTTCCAGGCTCTTACTTTAACATACAAGCCCCATCCAGCAGATAAGGAATCAATACAATGTAAATATGTACCAGAGGGATAGAAAAGACAGTACAAATTCAGTATCTGAATTTGCATAATCAGTTGCTGGTATACACAAAGGCTGGGATATGAGACATGCAAGCCTGGTTTTGTTTGACAATGAATTATATAAATGCGCCACATTTAAAGTAGCTGACCAATCAGCGGTCTAAAGGAGGATGAGCTGGTCAATCAGCGGTCTACTTGCTTGAATATTTTTAATGACTGGTATACACCCACACCATTCTGTTGTTGGGGTACACCCACACCATTCCAACAGAAAAGCTGATTTTCAACAAACTTTTTTTTTTGGGGGGGGGAACTATTTCACTTAAATTGTAAGCAACTATAGGTCATATTTCATAGAAATCTGGAAACACTAGGCAGTTACTTTAAAAAAGGTTGAAGGCAGGTGAGGGATCATTCATTCTTTTGTTGTCGAACCAACTCAGCCCTTTGTTTTCACTTTGCGCAACCGACTGCAGACTTTCAGTATATCAAGATCGTGTTAATGTCTAACATGATTTTGAGGTAGTGTTTATTTTTGTGTAAGTGTGCTAAGTGTCTCCAACAAAGCAGTTTATTTCTAGGTGTTTTGAAGCATTCTTACTCATACCACATATACAGTATATACTACATACATATAATTGTTTACGTTATTTTGGGAACAATGAAACCAAAGTGAGAGAATATCAATGAAGCCTAACTTTTAAAATAAAGACGCAGGCATAATCTCCACATACTTTCCCTAGACCCTGCCACAGCTATTTGTGTTCAGTTACAAAAATGCTTAAATAACTAAATATTCACATGACCAACAACAATAAACTCCCAACAGTGAGACTTCATTGCCAATCTACGCCACCTTGTTTAAAGAATTAAGGACATGCACCATGTCACACAACATTCTGCTCACCAAAACATTGCAACCAAGTTCCATCAATATTGTCAATCATCCAACAGCTATGGCAGAATTGTGGTATGCGTGTTGGCACTTACCGTTGATCCATTTGGCCTCCGGGTCGTGGGCAACAAACTCAGGCTTGAACAGATCTTCCACTGTGAGTTTGGTATCACTGCCAGCTTGGCTGTCCGCTTTTAAAAAAATCACAAAATGTTTTTATTAATTACAAACTATCATCACTGGGAACTCAATAATTGTCAAGCCCTGGCCATAGAGAGGCTTTTATTCTCTATTTTAGTTAGGCCAGGGTGTAACTAGGGTGGGCATTCTAGTTTCTTTATTTCTATGTTTTCTATTTCTTTGTGTTTGGCCGGGTGTGGTTCTCAATCAGAGGCAGCTGTCTATCGTTGTCTCTGATTGGGAATCATACTTAGGCAGCCTTGTTTCCTTTCGCATTTGTGGGTAGACTTGGTTAGTGGCATGATTGCAAATTAAGCTTCACGGTGGGTTCCTTGTTTTGTTGACGACATTCATTTCAAATAAAGAGAAATGTACGCTCATCACGCTGCGCTTTGGTCCAGTCATTTCCAGGAAGACGGCCGTGACAATAATGATCAAATCATTATTTTATCATTATCAATTTTGACGTTTCCAGCATTGTTTATTCTCTCACAGAAGGAGCAAATAATAGCAATAGGGCAATATGATACTAAAGGAAAAGGGGTGTAGTATTGCTTTTTTTTTTTTTTTTTTGTGAAGCTTGCTGCATCAAAGTCTTTCTAAAGAACTGAAAGACATTTTCGAGAACTTGGGGTGACCCAGAACTTAGGGTCATCAAGTCAGTCTCCAATCAAAGTCAAGACTCCTTGATCTTGACCTAGAAGCTATCCCAGACATATTCTGTCAAGAGGTTGCCTCTAGACGCTAATCTAAGGTCAGCATTATGTTGTTGCTCCTGGTCAAGGTCAGCATTGGTGGGTAATTTAATCTGATTCTAGATCTATGTTTATAGTGTGTTCTGTATACAGCATATAGCTGTATAAGAGTACTCTATACATGTTGCATCCAGTTGTTAATAATGTCTTAGGTCTGTGCTTTTGTCAGAAAAATGACAGTCAGATTAATATACCAAGGACTAGAGATGTGGAGTGGTCTGGAAACAGGGACTTTAATCTAGGGCAGTTTTTAAAGCTGTTGGGACTCTTGAGTGTGATGCTTACTTTAGCCTTTATGAATAAAATAAATCAGGATAAAATCTTATCAGAAGATTGGATGCACTTGGACGGCTTCACCTGCTCTAGAGGCAGACACTTTGAGCAACCTTTAAAATTCAGATGAAGAGGGAGCCAAACATTTAACAGAGAGAGAGGGAAGGTTGGAGGGGTGAGGGAGAGAGAGAGGAAAAAGTAGAGAAAGAGAGAAATTATCAGTGTTTCCCTTATAGTATATTCATTTAGCTAATAAATAATGTTGCTAATATTCATTTGGCTAATAAAAAGAAAAGTTTAAGATGGGCAAAAGAACACAGACACTGGACAGAGGAACTCTGCCTAGAAGACCAGCATCACAGAGTCGCCTCTTCACTGTTGACGTTGAGACTGGTGTTTTTTGCAGGTACTATTTAATGAAGCTGCCAGTTGAGGACTTGTGAGGCACCTGTTTCTCAAACTAGACATGTACTTGTACTAATGTACTTGTTCTCATGCTCAGTTATGCCCCGGGGCCTCCCACTCCTTTTTCCAATCTAGTTAGAGCCAGTTTGCGCTGTACTGTGAAGGGAGTAGTACACAGCGTTGTACGAGATCTTCAGTTTCATGGCAATTTCTCGCATGGAATAGCCTTAATTTCTCAGAACAAGAATAGCCTGACAAGTTTCAGAAGAAAGTTATTTGCTTTGGGCCATTTTGAGCCTGTAATCGAACCCACAAATGCTGATGCTCCAGATACTCAACTTGTCTAAAGAAGTCCAGTTTTATTGCTTCTTTAATGAGCACGACAGTTTTCAGCTGTGCTAACATAATTGCAAAAGGGTTTTCCAATGATCAATTAGCCTTTTAAAATGATTCACTTGGATTAGCTAACACAACCATTGGAACACAGGAGTGATGGTTGCTGATAACGGGCCTATGTAGATATTCCAGCTACAATAGTAATTTACAACATTAACAATGTCTAATAAATAGCTTTGGTAAACATGTTTTAACTGTAAAATGTTAAGCCATTAATGCGAGGATGTTGTTAAGCCATTTGTAAACTACTGTTGACAAGGACAGATGCTAATTGTGTAGAGAGAGAAGGGCCAAATGATTTTGAATGTCAGCCATGTTGGCCCGGGCTGGATAACTACAAAGCACTTTGGTTTGTAAATTATGTGGCAGCCAAATGCAATAGATAGCTAGCCCATCAGATACTCAAGGGGTTTTAAATTGTCTGGAGCACCAGGGGACAATGTGGTCTCTGTTCATCTGTGAGTCATTCCAAAGATTTCTGAGTATGTCACTCAGCATAAACTGTTCTTAATTGCAGCAAATTGAGGATGTTGATGAACAGCTGAGTACTGAAACTAAGTCAATATACAAGGTGTAGTGTACTTATTATCTATGCCCAATACCGTACCTGGGGTGAGGAGGATGACAGACATGGTGATAAGAGAGCAGACCCCCAAAATAACCAGCAGAGCAATAGCAATTCCTTTCCAGTTCCTGTCAGGTGGAGCTCCCGCACCAAGGTCCTGTAGAGAAACAGAGAGAGTTAGGGAGAGAGGGAGAAAAAGAGAGAGAGCAAGAGTTGTCAAAAGAGCGTTCTGGAAAATACCTTTCAACATCTTTGGAAAATACCAATGTTCAGCTAAAAGTAGACATACCTAGACACACAGAACCACAAAACACAGGGATAACAACCCCACATAAAAGTTATAGATTTGAGCCCATTTTCTTCCTAGCTTTATTTTCTTGCTTCCATCCATACAAACTATTTTCAAGACCACAGATTGTCAATACATGAGTTCTTCTATGTTGAGTCAGTTTTATGTAGGAGCTTACAATAAACATACCCATAACGTAAAATTGCTGGAATGTCAAATTGAAAGCCAAATCCAATTCCATTGTGCATGCCATACACATCCATTTTGAAGCAGGGACACAATAGGAAGCAGCATGAGTTAGCATGGGTTGATCCCTACGATACGATGTAAACAGCCTAAGAAGAAAAACACAATACTAAAACAGTACAGTCTGTTAGGATTAAGTGCTGGTCCTTGTGTCACAATAACAATGTCAATGATTGTGACCATGTCAATGACAGCAGAGTAAATGTTTACTCATGCACTAGGTACACGTGAAGGATCTCAATTTGACCAGTTTCTCAAAGCAGGAAAATAATCCTGCCGCAACATAAATGGTGAATTATTTGTGGAAATAATGAATTGACATTTTTGCATGGGTTGATACATTTTATGTTCGGGCAAATCAAATTAGAAATTTTGAAGTGGAAATAACCAACTTTAGGAGACTTTTTAAACCTTTTACACACCACAAGTTTGCATTTCCTGCGACAACAGGATGATCAAATTAAGATTATAAATCTGTAATAGTAGAATAACACAAAGTAGTAAATAATACACTCACAAAAGTTACTCATTCAGCTGTATAATAGTCAATGTGCTAGCCACGATGTTTCAGCATGTCACCTTGAGCTGCATTGATAACCAGCTCCATGGCGAGGCTCAAAATGAGCTGCATGATAGGGCTTAATCTAAGCTGTGTGGTGGGGCTCAATGAATAACACGACCAACATTATGGCATTTTGTGTTTATATTCAACTCTGAGGTAGGGAGGGGTTTATAAGTTGCATGGAGGAGCTCAGAGTAAATGGCATGAAGAGACTTTATGAAAAATGCAAGTTAATACTTCATTATTTGCATTTCAAGAGGGGAATTTGCATGGTTGAATTGTTTTCATTAAACCAATGACTGTATATATCAAATATATCAAATAAATCAAACTAATATATCAAATAAATCAAACTTGATTTGAAAATTATGTTGGCTAAGATGGCGTCTAATGGAGACGCTGGCCTTTAATCAATTAGATTTGCTCACTTCCTGCCTCCTTTCACCTCCTGCCTCCCAGGAGGCTGAAAAGATTTGACATGGGCCCTCAGATCCTCAAAAGGTTATACAGCTGCACCATCAAGAGCGGCTTAACTGGCTTCATCATCGCTTGGTTTAAACAAGTGTTTGGAATCCGACCGCAAGGCGCTACAGAGGTTAATGTGAACGGCCCAGCACATCACTGGGGCCGAGCTCCCTGCCATCCAGGACCTCTATACCAGGCGGTGTGAGAAGAAGGCCCAAATAATTGTCAAAGACTCCATCCACTCAATCCACAGACTGTTCTCTCTGCTAATTCACGGCAAGCGGTACCAATGCACCAACGGGACCCTGAACATCTTCTACCCCTAAGCCATAAGACTTCTAAACAAGACAGCTAAAATGTAATCAAATGGCTACCTGAACTACCTGCATTGACCCTTTTTTGCACTAACTCTCTTGCACATACTTTATGCACACCCACTGGACTCTACCCACACACTCATACATACACACTGACACTTCAACGCACAAATACTTTAAAAAAATGTTTGAACCTTTATTTAACTCACATGCACACCCACACACACATAATATGCACACACATGCATACTGACACCATACACGCTTTCACACTCACCACATACGCTGCTGCTACTGTCTATTATCTATCCTGTTACCTACCTCAATTACCTCGTACCCCTGCACATCAACTCAGTACTGGTACTCCCTATATAAAGCCATGTTATTTTTATGTTATTCACTGTGTATTTATTCCTAATTTGTATCTTATCTTTACTCTGCATTGTTGGAAATGTACCTGTAAGTAAACATTTCACTCTGTCTACACCTGTTGTCTATGAAGCATGTGACAAATAAAATTGGACAATTTTTTTTTAGGAGGGAAGGAAACTCTTCCGTTTGCCTACTAACAAACTGACACACTCCTCGACCACTCAACCACTTAGTGGTTTACGGGTCACGGGGGAGAAAGGATGGAGGACAGACTTTTGCCCACGCGAGAAAACCCCATAACATGCGCAGTTTGAACTACACCAGGAAGTGATGTTGCTGGCTAGCTCAGTGCTGCCCCCTCTCATTGATTAACTAGTTGAATGCCGACCCAGGTACTGCAGGCTAAATTATCGTTATTATCGTTCTGTGTGAGATTTTTAAATAATTGGTTCAAGGACATACATCTGTTGTATAAGAATAAATAATTGGTTCCATGAATTTCTTCAAAACATGTTTTTATTTGATCAAAAATTAACCATGAGGATTGCCATTTTTTCCATTCACTATAATGAAGGATCCTGTTTTCAGCTAACAATGCCTGCAGTACCACGGTCTGCCTTGAATTTCCTTCAATGAGAGGGGGTAGTTGTTCTCCACTGCATTAAATCCTTTCTCGGAGTCTCTCTTTCACACTCCAACTTCATGACTACTGTAGCAACTCCCTGGCACAAACAAGCAGCCTTTTACCAGCTGTACAGTATCAGCGTGTGTCATTACCTCTATTCGACAAGACAGAAACACAACACTGTTTGCATTTAAAATTTCACAGGTTAACATGGAGAAAGAACACTGGTCATCGGGTCAAGATGGCCGCCTAAGTTAATAGCCATGCACTGGTGGGGTAAGAGGCTGTGGCACTGTCAGGGTTCTGCCTCAGTGGTCTTAAAAAGGTTCTCCTCCATCCACATCTGCTAGTTCTGATAAGGTAGCAACATTAAGATCCTCTCTCCACATCATCCAAACCACTAGCTTTCCTGGCTTCAATTGCCCACAAAAGCCTGCAGGTACAGGGAGGGGATTACTGGCCGCCGACCCACTTCTAAGATGTGATTGGCTAGATGGGGTGAAGTAGAAAAATGGCCAGTTAGACCCAGGTCGCTGTATCAAAACAATTTTTAGACATTTCTGCTCCATCTTCCAGAGGAGGTGTTCAGTGTCTATTTATTAAATGTGTATCTTGGAGGTTTCACACGGTAATTGTAAACTAAACCATCATATTTCTCCTGCTCTGGAAAATGTTCAAATGCTCAAGCACCTCTCTAACAGCTATGGAGAGTGCAGTTTTCGGCTGTCCATATTTGAATGCCAAGGGGCACCCCTTCGTTCTGGGACCAAAGTGTTGTATCAATTACGACCCCCAAAGGGCCCAGGAGGCTGATCTATTATCAGAGGTTAGGCCGACGCTCATTTCATTAATTCCACAAAAAAGGCTGCCATGTCCTTGAATGTTGACAGCAGCTCTAAATTGTCAAAGCCCTCCATGCATGAGCTTTTTTTCTTCACCTCACTCTATCTCTTTCTCTTTCTACAATTTCCTACTTAGCAGTTTTGGAATCATCATCCTTAATTTATTAACTCAATTATGAGCAAAGATAGAGTCATGAGAGTTCTGGCCCGACGTGTCTCTCCATTACCATTATGGGGATTAGGAAACCGTGGCAGGGCCCTGACAAATGCCTAGCCTCCAGGAAAAAAAAATGCCTGGGTGTGTTTCACTTAGAGCACCCCCCACCCCCCCCCCCCCACCCCCCCACCCCCACACACATATAGTGGGGAGACATCCCCCATGACCGTTCTACTGCAGCTCATATATTGTATTCAGAGCTTCACAGCTGAAGTCATTCAGAGCTTCATGGCTGAAGTCATTGGAATCACAGTTGCCCCAACACACATTCAGTGACACATGCCTTTACTTGAAGAGTTATGCCACTTTACAATATGCTTATGACCCTATTATGGTTGTGTCATAAATAACACTTCAAGTAAATTGTTATCACACCTACTGTACACATTGCTCCCGAGTGGCGCAGCGGTCTAAGGCATTGCATCTCAGTGCTAGAGGTGTCACTATAGACCCTGTTTCGATTCCAGGCTGTATCACAACCGGCCGTGATTGGGCGTGCCATAGGGCGGCGCCATCCGTGTTAGGGTTTGGCCGGGATAGGTCGTCATGGTAAATAAGAATTTGTTCTTAACTGACTTGCCTAGTTAAATAAAGGTAAAATAAAATACACAGACATATCCACAGGCAATAGCCTATAGGCAAAGGACTGCTAAACAGTAGAGCCCAACCAAACAAGCATGTTGCCATCTAGAAGCACTGCAAGTCTAACTTTCTTTACTTTCACCAGTCTAGACAGAGTTTCCGTTTCGATTTACAGTCCAAATAAAACAACAGAGTCATAAAACTAATATGGCTGCCCACACCATTTTTCAGAAGCCAATTTTTTTGCCCTTTGATTTTCTGTCATAGAATGTCATTCATCTTCCAAATGTGCTATGTTACTCCACATCGGAGTGTGCAGTCTGTGTTGCAGGGAGACACTGAAAACCATAAATAAATATCTGACAGCTCTGGCAATAAGCAATCAGACAAAGGTTGTGTTCCAAAAGGCACCCTATTCTCTTTATAGTGCACTAATTTTGACCAGGGCCTATAGGTCAAAAGTAGTGCAATGTGTAGGCAATAGGGTGCCATTTGGGATGCATCCAGAGCCTTCATTTATCTATGTCTCAGAGAAGAAACTCAATGGAGAAGAAGCACATGTCTATGGGGAGTTAGGGTTGAGATGTTTTGTAGGTACACATAAAATATCCCTTTTAGTTACAGTGAGCTCCAAAAGTATTCAAATCAAATCAAATTTTATTTGTCACATACACATGGTTAGCAGATGTTAATGCGAGTGTAGCGAAATGCTTGTGCTTCTAGTTCCGACAATGCAGTAATAACGGGCAAGTAATCTAACTAACAATTCCAAAAAAAACTACTGTCTTATACACAGTGTAAGGGGATAAAGAATATGTACATAAGGATATATGAATGAGTGATGGTACAGAGCAGCATAGGCAAGATACAGTAGATGATATCGAGTACAGTATATACATATGAGATAAGTATGTAAACCAAGTGGCATAGTTAAAGTGGCTAGTGATACATGTATTACATAAGGATGCAGTCGATGATATAGAGTACAGTATCAACGTATGCATATGAGATGAACAATGTAGGGTAAGTAACATTATATAAGGTAGCATTGTTTAAAGTGGCTAGTGATATATTTACATCATTTCCCATCAATTCCCATGATTAAAGTGGCTGGAGTAGAGTCAGTGTCATTGACAGTGTGTTGGCAGTAGCCACTCAATGTTAGTGGTGGCTGTTTAACAGTCTGATGGCCTTGAGATAGAAGCTGTTTTTCAGTCTCTCGGTCCCAGCTTTGATGCACCTGTACTGACCTCGCCTTCTGGATGACAGCGGGGTGAACAGGCAGTGGCTCGGGTGGTTGATGTCCTTGATGATCTTTATGGCCTTCCTGTAGCATCGGGTGGTGTAGGTGTCCTGGAGGGCAGGTAGTTTGCCCCCGGTGATGCGTTGTGCAGACCTCACTACCCTCTGGAGAGCCTTACGGTTGAGGGCGGTGCAGTTGCCATACCAGGCGGTGATACAGCCCGCCAGGATGCTCTCGATTGTGCATCTGTAGAAGTTTGTGAGTGCTTTTGGTGACAAGCCGAATTTCTTCAGCCTCCTGAGGTTGAAGAGGCGCTGCTGCGCCTTCCTCACGATGCTGTCTGTGTGAGTGGACCAATTCAGTTTATCTGTGATGTGTATGCCGAGGAACTTAAAACTTGCTACCCTCTCCACTACTGTTCCATCGATGTGGATGGGGGGGTGTTCCCTCTGCTGTTTCCTGAAGTCCACAATCATCTCCTTAGTTTTGTTGACGTTGAGTGTGAGGTTATTTTCCTGACACCACACTCCGAGGGCCCTCACCTCCTCCCTGTAGGCCGTCTCGTCGTTGTTGGTAATCAAGCCTACCACTGTTGGGAGAGTGACACATCTTTTGCAGTGTTGGTTCTGTATACAATGACTATGAGGTTAAAGTGCAGACTATCCGCTTCAATTTTAGGGTATTGTCATCCTTATTGTATGAACTGTTTAGAAATTACAGCACTTTTTGTACTTAGTCCACCATTTTAGGGGACCAAAAGTGTTGGGATAAATTCACTTATGTGATTTAAAGTAGTCAAAAGTTTAGTATTTGGACCCATATTCCTAGCATTCAATTATTATCAAGCTTGTGACTCCACAAATATGTTGGGTGTATTTGCTGTTTGTTTTGGTTGTTTCAGAAAATAGTTTGTCCAATAAAAATGAATGGTAAATAATGTATTTTGTCATTTTGGAGTCACTTCTGTTGTAAATAAGAATATAATATGTTTCTAAACACTTCTACATTAATGTGGATGCTACCATGATTACGGATAGTCCTGAATTAATCGTGAATAATGATGAGTGAGAAAGTTACAGATGCACAAATACTGCATGATACCTCCAAGACATGCAAACTTCTCACCATCACAATAAAAGGGAAGGTTAGCATTTTATTTGGGGGAAGGGTATGATATCTAAGCATCTGTAACTTTCTCACTCATCATTATTCATGAATCATTCAGGAATGGCTGTAATCATGTTAGCATCCATATTAATGTAGAAGAGTGAAGACACATACAGTGGGGCAAAAAAGTATTTAGTCAGCCACCAATTGTGCAAGTGTTACGGTTTTCTTCTATCTCCTCCTCTGACGAGGAGGTATAGCAGGGATCGGACCAAAACGCAGCGTGGTTACTTAGATTCACGTTTAATAATCTAAATAAACACGAACAATACAAAACAAGAAACGTAACACGAAAACCTAAACAGCCTATCTGGTGCAAACAAACACAGAGACAGGAACAATCACCCACGAAACACTCAAAGAATATGGCTGCCTAAATATGGTTCCCAATCAGAGACAACGATAAACACCTGCCTCTGATTGAGAACCACTTCAGGCAACCATAGACTTTTCTAGAAAACCCCACTATACCACAATCCCAATACCTACAAAAAAAAACAAGACTAAACACACCACATAATAAACCCATGTCACACCCTAGCCTGACCAAAATAATAAAGAAAACACAAAATACTTAGACCAGGGCATGACAGACCCCCCCCACCCCCCCCCAAGGTCGCACACCTAAACCCATAGGGGCGGGCCCGGGTGGGCGTCTGTCCACGGTGGCGGCTCCGGCGCGGGACGTGGACCCCACTCCAACAAAGTCTTAGTCCACCTGCATCGCGTCCTTTGATTGGCGACCCTCGCCGCCGACCTTGGACCCCACTGGACTGAGGGGCAGCTCGGGACTGAGGGGTAGCTCGGGACTGAGGGGAAGCTCGGGACTGAGGGGAAGCTCGGGACTGACGGGAAGCTCAGGCAGGTAGTTGGCTCTGGCAGATCCTGGCTGGCTGGTGGTTCTGGCAGATCCTGGCTGACTGGCGGTTCCGGCAGATCCTGGCTGACTGGCGGATCCTTGCTGAATGGCGGATCTGGAAGATCCTGGCTGACTGGCGGATCCTGGCTGACTGGCGGCTCTGGCTGCTCCATGCAGACTGGCAGCTCTGGCAGCTCCATGCAGACTGGCAGCTCCATGCAGACTGGCAGCTCCATGCAGACTGGCAGCTCTGGCTACTCCATGCAAACTGGCAGCTCTGGCTGCTCCATGCAAACTGGCAGCTCTGGCTGCTCCATGCAAACTGGCAGCTCTGGCTGCTCCATGCAAACTGGCAGCTCTGGCTGCTCCATGCAAACTGGCAGCTCTGGCTGCTCCATGCAGACTGGCAGCTCTGGCTGCTCCATGCAGACTGGCAGCTCTGGCTGCTCCATGCAGACTGGCAGCTCTGGCAGCGCTGAACAGGCAGGAGACTCCAGCAGCACTGTAGAGGAGGAAGGCTCTGGTAGTGCTAAACAGGCAGGAGACTCCAGCAGTGCTGTAGAGGAGGAAGGCTCTGGCAGCGCTAAACAGGCAGGAGACTCCGGCAGCGCTGGAGAGGAGGAAGGGTCTGGCATCGCTGGACAGGCGAAGCGCACTGAAGGCCTGGTGCGTGGTGCTGGCACTGGTGGTACTGGGCCGAGGACACGCACAGGAAGCCTGGTGCGGGGAGCTGCCACCGGAGGGCTGGTGTGTGGAGGTGGCACAGGATGGACCGGACCGTGAAGGCGTACTGGAGATCTTGAGAGCAGGGCTGGCACAGGACGTGCAAGGCTAGGGAGGTGCACAGGAGGCCTGGTGCGTGAGGCTGGCACAATCTTCACCAGCCGACTAACACGCACCTCAGGACGAGTATGGGGCGCTGACCCAGGTGCCATCAAATCCCCGACACGCTCCGTCGGGCGAATTCCGTGCCTAATGCACCAACACCGCAACTCCCTCATAACTCTCTCCTCCAATTTCCCCATTAACTCCTTCACAGTCTCTGCTTCGCTCACCTCCAACACCGGCTCTGGTTCTGGTTTCCTCCTTGGCTCCTTACGATAAACATGGGGTGCTGGCTCAGGTCTGACTCCTGACTCTGCCACACTCTCCCTGTGCCACCCCCCCCAAGAAATCCATATGTGTTATTTCATAGTTTTGATGTGTTCACTATTATTCTACAATGTAGAAAATTGTAAAAATAAAGTAAAACTTTGGGGGGACAAAACAAAATCACTCACGAGACAGTTTTGGCTCTGTATGATCAGCCTGATGCAGACCCCTGACCTACAGCATGGTCAAGCAATTTAATGTTTCTGACATCTGCAACCTGGACTCAAGGGTAGACGTAACATAGTAAACTAAAATCCAGAACACATCAAATAGGTATGATACCATCTGTTAACCTTTTGCGTGTAGGGGGCAGTATTTTCATTTTAGGCTATAAAACGTACCCATTTGGAACTGCCTATTTCTCAGCCCCAGAAACTAGAATATGCATATGATTATAGAAAACACTCTAAAGTTTCCAAAACTGTCAGAATATTGTCTGTGACTATAACAGAACTGATATTGCAGGCGAAAACCTGAGGAAAATCCAATCAGACAAAGGAGTTAGCCTCTTATTTATTTATTCTGTTCCTATGCATGCCTATCCTCCATTTAAAGGGATATCAACCAGATTCCTTTTTCCGTGGCTTCCCTAATGTGTCAACAGTCTTTAGACATAATTTCAGGCTTTTATTTGAAAAATGAGCGAGAAATATCACATTGCATAAGTGGATAGGTGGGGGCTTTCAGAGTGAGTTTTGCGCAACAGAGTAAAGCGGCCATTGTTTCTCCCTGTCCTATTGAAAAACCTACACTCCCGGTTGATATATTATTATCGAATATATATTTTAAAAACAACCCGAGGATTGATTATAAAAAAAACGTTTGACATGTTTCTGTGGACATTATGGATATTATTTGGAATTTTTGTCTGCATTGTCGTGACCGCTCTTTCCTGTGGATTTCTGAACATAACGCGACAAACAAACGGAGGTATTTTGGATTTAAAAATAATCTTTATGGAACAAAAGGAACATATGTTGTGTAAATGGGAGTCTCGTGAGTGAAAACATCCGAAGATCATCAAAGGTAAACGATTAATTTGATTGCTTTTCTGATTTTCGTGACCAAGCTACCTGATACTAAGTGTACTTAATGTTTTGTCATGCGATCGATAAACTTACATAAACGCTTGGATTGCTTTCGCTGTAAAGCATAATTTCAAAATCTGAGACGACAGGTGGATTAACAAAAGGCTAAGCTGTGTTTTGCAATATTGCACTTGTGATTTCATGAATATTAATATTTTTAGTCATATTATTTGACTGTGGCGCTATGCTATTCAGCGGTTGCTGATGACAATTATCCCGCTTAAGGGATGGGTAGTGTCAATAATTTAAAGTTTGGTATGGTATGTATTAATTTGTGGATTTCCATCATCCATTTCGTATGATATGTTACGAATTACAATTCGTATAACGGCACGAATTTTCAATACGTACAGTGTGACATGTTACGAATTCCAATATGTTGTGGCAAACAATAGCAAGGTGGCTAACGTTAACGTTAGCTAGTTAGCTTACATTAGCTAGGCTAGGGTTAATGTTAGGGTTAGCTAACATAGTAAGTAGTTTCAAAGTTGCTAATTAGCAAAAATGGTAAAGTTGTCTGTGATGAGATTCAAACATGCAACCTTCACGCCCATTCATCCACCCTGACCAAGCACCCTTCTTTTGTTTTTGCCTTAAGTAACCTTCTGTCTTCTGTACCCATACCAAACGTAACATATGGATTTTCTTTTAGTATGTTGATTCTAGTCTATGAGACCAAGCTGATAGTTTACTAAACAACTACTGATTTAGAACCATGAAGAGAAACCATCACAAAGAAAACAGGAGCACTTCCTCTATTATTAGAGCATGATTTCAACTTAAACATCATCAAATCAACTAGGCTATATATGCTTAGTGTAATAGAGTGAAAACAAATTTAAAGATACCTGAAACATTTTAGTCCAATCAACGTTGCTAAATATCATGTTGCTCTCCATGGTACTGATTTCGGTTTGTGTGTCCGTGCGTGTGCGCAAGTAGAAAAAACATGTTGACTCACTCTACCTGTAGACTAGTTGAACACCAATGTCATCCTCCTCTCTTTCATGTTGGCAAAATGGTCTATGACTCCGTCACACAATAGTACTAGCTTTTAGTTTTTGTTGTCCTAGCCTAGGCTACATGGCTGCTAGCTTGCTTGCTAGCTTAGAGCAACAATGAACCAGCTAAGTTAGCTAGCTAGTTAACGTGAGCCTACTACATCTAGGTTACTTCAATCGTCTCAGGCCAGTGGCAAAACGTATGAATTTATGGTTACATCAGAATTGTAATTATAATCATTGGCCTCCATGGACAATTAAGTTAAAAAAATATATATATATTTTATTGTCACATTCTGTACACCTGATAGGTGCAGTGAAATGTGTTGCTTTACAGAGTCAGCCATAGCAACACGGCACCCCTGGAGAAAATTAGGATTAAAGGAAAACTCCACCTAAAAATAGTTTGGTATTTGTTTCATTTGGTATGATTTCGGTATGATTGGTATGATTTCTGTATTTTGAAAGTTACATATCTTGAAAACTTGAGTGCTGACAAGCAAAACATTTTGGAACTATATCAACAATGATCTAATGGTTTTGTGTGGAATTTTCCTTTAAATGCCTTGCTCGAGAGCACATTGACAAATATTTCACCTTGTCGGCTCTTTGAACCAGCAACCTTGTGGTTGCAAGCCCAACTCTCTAATCGCTAGGCTACCCACAAGTCCAAATCCATATCTGAATCCACAATTTAGGAAATTGCAGATCTAGCTAGCTAGCTACTGCAGGACAACAACACAAGCAGACCAGGAACAGGCAAGTGTTTTGCTTTTGATGTGATTTGATTTGTGTGAGGCCAAATCTAAACTCAACGCTGATTGGCAAAATGCTCACTGGCATTAATTAATGCTACAGTTGAAACATGTCATAGTCTTTTTGTCCAAACAGCCTCAGATGCATGGGCTTCACATACTGGACAGAGGGGTGCTGTTTCCCTCGCTCTGAGGACTTATCTGATGAGATCGATTCAGCCACTTACGTATTTAAGGAAAATTATGAAAACACAGATTGACTAAAGATAAATTGTTCTAGAATTTGTATGTTTTTATTGGACCCATTTTTGAGGAAGCCTGGTTTCCCTTGGCATCCATGAATACATGCCACTGTTCTGACGTACCAAAAAGGTCACAAGCTTTTGGGCTGCATCTCAATCCACCACAGCTACAGCAGTGTTTGTATAACCAGGAGACATCCCAAAAATCTGTCTTTTTAATTTGGGCTACAAATTAATATGTTTAGCCTCACAAATTCAATGGTGTTCTCCATTTTGCTCTAGGACGCGCACAAGCCTCACAAGACTAATCTGAAGGTAGCCCGGTATCAGTTAAAAAAAATTATGGAAGTATACACTGAGTGTACAAAACATTAGGAACATCTTCCCAATATTGAGTTGCAACCCCTTTTCCCCTTAGAACAGCCTCAATTCGTCAGGGCAATGGACTCAACAAGGTGTCAAAAGCATTCCACAGGGATGCTGGCCCATGTTGACTCCAATGCTTCCCACAGTTTTGTCAAGTTGGCAGGATGTCCTTTGGGTAGTAGACTATTCTTGATACACACAGGAAACTGTTGAGAATGAAAACCCCAGCAGCGTTGAAGTTTTTGACACACTCAAACCTGTGCGCCTGGCACCTACTACAATACCCTATTCAAAGGCACTTAAATCTTTTGTCATGTCCGTTCACTTGGCACACTTACACAATCCATGTCTCAATTCTCTCAAGGCATAAAATCCTTCTTTAACCTGTCTTCTAACAGGTGACATCAATACGGGATCATAGCTTTTTAAAATTCTAGTCAATGTTGAGCTGTTTTGCGTTTTGTGTATCTGTGTTTGTCTGAGCATGCCTAAGGACCAAATCTACCCAAGAGCATGCTGAACATATCTGAAGAAATCATAACACATATACTATACCCTTTATCATTATAGACAATATATGCTTTGTAGACTCTACATGCTCTACATGCTTTAATCACACCAATCAAATATGAAATGTCAATATTTGTTTGGCAAAGGGACTTGGGATTTGGTTCACACTTTTACCTGAAGCAACCAGTCATGATGCATTCATAAAACAGTCATAAGGAGGGGATAATAACTTTTGTAAGACAGAATCCAAAAAGTCACGGAAAGATAACAATGGCCAACTTACTTATTTTTGCATTATACAGTGCCTTCAGAAAGTATTCATACCCTTGATTTATTCCACATTTTGTTGTGTTACAGCCTGAATTCAAAACCGATTAAATTGTTTTTTTTTAATCTCTCACCCATCTATACACAATACTCCATCATGAAAAAGTGAAAACAAGTTTTTAGACATTTTAGCATTTTTAGGGCAAATTATTAACAGAAATACCTCATTTACATAAGTATTCATACCCCTGAGTCAATACTTTGTAGAAGCACAAGTCTTTTTGTGTAAGTTTTTAAGAGCTTTCACACCTGGATTATTATTTTACAAATGATTCAAGCTCTGTCAAGTAGTTTGTTGATCAAAGCTAAACAGCCATTTTCAATTATTACCCTAGATTTTCAAGCCGATTTAAGTAAAAACTGTAACTAAGCCATTCATCTTGGTAAGCAACTCCAGTGTAGATTTGGTCTTGTGTTTTAGGTTATTGTCCTGCTGAAAGGTGACAAAATCTCCCAGTGTCTGTTGGAAGACTGAACCAGGGTATCCTCCAGGATTTTTTTTCTGTGCTTATAGCTGTATTCCATTTATTTTTATCCTAAAAAACTCCCTTGTCCTTGCCGATGACAAGCGTAACCATAACATGATGCAGCCACCACCATGTGTGAAAATACATAATGCTTTGTATTCAGGACAAAAAGTGAATTTCTTTGGTACATTATTTTGCAGTATTACTTATGTGCCTTGTTGCAAACAGGATGCATTTTTTATTCTGGCTTTCTTCTTCTCACTATGTCATTCAGGATAGTATTGTGGAGTAACTACAATGTTGTTGATACATCCTCAGTTTCTCATATCACAACCATTAAACTCTGAAACTGTTTTAAAATCACCATTGGCCTCATGGTGAAATCCCTGAGCAGTTTCCTTCCTCTCCGGCAACTGAGTTGGGAAAAACGCCTGTATCTTTGTAGCGACTGGGTGTATTGATTACACCATGCAAAGTATCATTAATAACTTTTCCATGCTCAAAGGGTTTTTCACCGTGTTTTTTTTTTTTTTTTTTTTTTTGTACAAATCTACCAATCAGTGCCTTTCTTTGAAAGGCATTGAAAAACCTACCTGGTCTTTGTGGTTGAATCTGTGCTTGAAATGTATTACTTGGTTGAGGGACCTTACAGATAATTGCATATGTGGGTTACAGAGGTGGGTTAGTCATTCAAAAATCATGTTAACCATTATTATTGAACATGGAGTGAGTCCATGCAACTTATTATGCGATTTGTTAAGCACATTTTTACTCCTGAACTTGTTTAGGCTTGCCATAACAAAGGTGTTGAACACTTACTGACTGATTACATTTTCGTTTTACTCATTTCAGAAATGTTCTACTAACAAAATTCCACTTTGACATTATGTGGTATTGTGTGTAGATCATTGACACAAAATATCAACATAATCCATGTTAAATTCAGGCTGTAACAGAGCTGCCAACTCTCACGTATTGGTCATGAGACAGATGCATTTGACCTCACATTCTCACCGCACACCTCATATCTCACGCATTGAAAAGCACTGCTTATATTTGTCTAATTAGTCTATTGTATAGTCAGCGCGTTAACTTTTCGACTGCTCCAAATCATTTTGAAATCGGAGCATCTGCACCTGCAATTTAACATCACGAGCTGAACCTTTATCATTGTCCTGTCTTGCCACAGCACTGTGAACAGTGGCACATTGAAGCATATGTAAGGGATCAAGGGGATTTGATGCATGTTTTAAAGAAACACCCCTCAAAAGTAGAGTGGAGCTGAATGGAGAGAGAGAACATTCTCTGCTGAGTTTATAAACCTCTGAAAACAGTAGCATGGTAGCGCTGTTTTATGTACAATCTTGTCAACAAAACGAGGTAGAGATTACTCCCGTCCCTATTGCAGAATGCCTTTTGGCAGCATGTACTAAAGTGGATTTAATCCACACATGCATTAGTTCCTTCGTTTGGTGATTGCCGTTTAGGCTGTGACAACGAAAAGGCAGTAGATAGACCTACGGTATGTTTCAGTCTGATCAGTGGAACAATTCTCATTCTTTAACAATGGGCTAAAATTGTATTTACCTAGGCAAATCAGTTAAGAAAATTTTTTTTTTTTCAAAGATGGCCTTTTTCAGGAGCAGAACGACAGATATTTTTACCTTGTCAGCTCAGGGATTTGATCTTGCAACCTTTTGGTTATGAGTCCAATGCTCTTACCACTAGGCTACCTACCACCCTGATTAATATATGGTAAATATTTGCTTGTCAGCAAGAACACTATGGTTACTCCCTACACTTATTTTATTATTCCACTTCTTCCCAATTTTGCCAGTTAATCACATATTTGAAATCGGATATACCTACTTGTCTTTGAAAAGGAATTACATGAGGCTATGTAATTTTGCAGCCATTCATGGACAGTCTTGAATAAACATTGGATATTAAATACTCCAGGAATCAAAATAAGTGTTAGTACTGTGCACATGCTAGGCAGAGATGATAGGGGAACTCACAACTCATAAAAACATCACATTTTGTCTATGTAGAGCAAGAGGATGACAAGGATCTTCAACTAGTAGGCATAAACCAACTGAATATTGATATTGAGAAATGAATTGTTATAACAAGAACATTTTCAAACACCCAGCACTTCAGGGGTGGCCAACCCTCTTGGAGAGCAAGCAGGATTTTCTTCCAGATCTATTTTAAAGAGATAGTCCACCCAAATTACAAAATGTTTGTGTTTTTACCTCGAAAGCAGTCTATGGACAAGGAGACTGCAATCTAAAAAAAAATCTCGATGTCACAAAATTGTTGAATTGTGAGTGTTCATTTAATGTTCAAAGCATTCTGAATACACGTGACCTGTGGTTTTTATTTTATTTTATTTCCACCCTGGTCATATGCCTAAGCCATGTCAAAATGCATGGAATTGTAGGAAATTAGCCTTAAACAGTAACATTTCCCATCTAGGGGTTGTGCCAGTGGGCAATGAAATTGACATAGCAAATCTCACTCTAAGCTTTCTTCAAAAGTTGGCAGCAAAATGTGGAATAAGTAAAGAGGTGTGAATACTTTCTGAAGTCACTGTATGTACCGAAAGTATCTGCTAAAGCCAATTCAATGTTTACTGATTCCTGATTTGTCTATAGAACTATGACAGTTGGAAGACTATGGCTCAACTATATGTAATTCTTTGTAGAGTGTTTATTCTTCAAAGTAGACAGTACAACACCTTAAGCTGTGAAGGTGTTAGTTATTTCTGTAATGACATGCATCTGATCCATCTGTACCCAAGACCCACCAGTACCCTGATAATTGAACATTTACCAATGATCACAACACAACGCAAACCACCACACAACATACAGCACAACATTACCCTGTCACATATTTACTGTGATATACACCTTGGGTGTCCATACATGACTGGCCACAAGAACACAGAACCCTGCTCAAATGCAAGTATATGCCTTACAAATGCTTTCAACAGTTAAAGCCTCAAAGAGAAGTGGATAAACAGAACACTTTTTTGGACCAAAGAACAGACAACACGTTCCAATAAGCGAGCAAGACATTCGATCCACAGCAGCTTTGTACGAAGTGCAAGTTTTTGACTGAGGTTAAAGTTGAAGCTACTCCGAAAATGGACATTGATCGCCTCCACAGGCCATTCACCCACTGTTGGAATTCTTGTCTGTACTCCACAGTGGGGCTCTAATGTATAAACTACACTACCCAGCATGCCCATGACACACACAGGGAAACATGAGTGGGCCCTGATGGAACTAAATTCTCAACATTTAGACAGCTCAATCTATGAGTCTGTTTTTCTTTCATGTGAGTGGCTGAGCACAGTAGATATGGAGAGTTGCAGCTGTGCTATTCACAAATGAATAGGTGCCCTATTTGGTTCCTTGTTTGTTTATCGGAGCTCTAATGACCAATGTTTGATGCTTCATGTGATAGTCATTGTCTAGCGCTGAAGTCAAGTGTCTAGTCCGAAATAAAATCTATGACACGTTTGCACTCAATGGCGTTCATATTATCTGTTATGAATGTCTACTCCTTCTCTCTCTTATCTCCTATGCCAAGTGATGTTTATTGTTTATAAAGCAAACAAGATATAAAATAGATACGAGCCCTCAATCATTTAATTCCAAAACAATTCCTCCTTGTATAGTTTTTTGTGTATTTTGATATCGATATTGGTGTTGGTAAAAAGACGGACTGAGTCAATGACGTGCATAGGACAGAGAATGTTTTGTAGCGACATCGAGTCAAATTGGGCCATAGCCATTCACAGGATGCAATCATCTGTATTAGACCATATAATGTCTGAATATTAGCCCAGACCACCTCCGCAGAAGCGTATGCAGGACAATAGAGTAATTATATTAATCAGCTTTTACTATCTGAATGAATTATCCACAACCGCAAATTAAAATGTGATTTGGTTGAAATTACACGGTATGTGCTAAAGCCTTTTTCTCTCCTGCAATCAAATTTAACTGAAGCCAATTAGACACAGCTGACTACATTCGTTGTCAAATTATGCTCAGAGCGTGGATAAGAATTGAGCTCTTTCCCTCCAATAAAAAAAGGTATTTCATCTATTCTAGGGAAATCAAATTGAAAAAGAAAATCGTAATGGGGGAGCCATCCACAGGGTAAGCTCATTGAGACACAACTGAATGTGTCTGAGTGGAGATTGTCATCACACGCCCAGTCAAACTCACAGGCTCTGCACTTTAAGAGTCTCTCACTTTACTTTCTTTTTTTTTTGGAGACATAGGTGACATTGGGGCATCCAGCAGCCACTGAGCTATAAAATTACCGGCGAGGGGCGAATTAAGGGAGAACGGAGGAGCAAGAGTGAAGGACAAAGCCAGTGGGAGTTGGATTGAGAGGGCTGCTCATGCAACTGATTTACTCTTTTTGTTCCTCAGCCCTGTCTGCTGCTCCAGGAGTTTGGTTCTTATTTTCAACCTCTCTCTAAGCAATTATTTTAAATTCACTGTAGCTCGGTAAGTAGGCAAAAAATTACTGTGCCAATGACTAACTTTAAGGTTGTAAAGTATGACCTTATAAGTTAGAGGTGTACATATCTATCTAAAAGGTCAAATTTGCCAATGAGATTTATGTAGGTTGTTGGGAGAGAAAGGTACATATCCCCCCCCCCCTATACTAAGCTACAGTAATACAAGGCACATCTTTAGGCATTTGCACCCATGTCAAGATAGGACACAAACCTGACCCGTATGGACACATCAACATGTTTTAAAATAGGTTTAACCTTTAGGCACACCAAAAGAAACCCATCTGAACACAAAAAAGTAATTGAATTATTAGTAGACAACCATGTGTCTACACCAACACCCATCTAAATAACAACATATACATGTATTGATTGACCCATTGGATACTACTGAAAAACAAAGCACCAATTCCAAACCCACCCATGCACCCTATGCACCTTTGGATATCTGAGAGGACATAGGGCCATAGACACACAAGACAACCCCATCTTACTCTATCTGAAGCCAGTGATCTTGTGATGTGGTTAATCTTGAAAAACAGCCTTTGAGTGGATTAGGGTAACGGAGACGTGCTGTTTATTCACCAGGCACACAGACACAAAACACAGACCCAACACAACACACTGACACCGAAACAAACACACAGACAAACAGGGCTTTTTCGGCCTGCTCTCCGCCTCTAATCAGAGGTTAGACCGAACTCTCTACGGACTCCCTCATATTCCCTTTTATTCCCACAGGAAAATATTAAGAACATATGCCAAATGTGTGTTATATTTGCCAAATCTAAATCCGGGAGCATGGTTAAGATTAATCTATAAATAAGGCTCATCCATGTTACCAAATGATAATGATCCCAGCGTAAACATACCATACAATGATTTCTTTGTCAATGGCTTGTTACATTAGTACTTCCATTTTTTGATAATTGGATAAGGAACCACTGAGGCCTGCTTTCACAATTATTGTGGATTTCTTTGAGAGGCTGTGTTAACTACATGTAAACTACATTATGTTGTTTGAAATGTAGCATCTCCCCAGGTCTGTTGGCAGCCTAGTCTCAATGGCTATGTTGAAAACCATTTGGCAGTATCCCGCTCCGCTCCTCTCCACATCACCTTCTTCTCCTCCCCTCTCTCCTTTCTTCTGTCCAACTCTCCGCTCCTTATCCTCCACCCTCCTCTACTCCACTCTCCTGTCCTCTCCTCTCTAGTCCCGTGGTTGTAAAAACGTGCAATATTAATCTGTATGCATGCCATTGCCCCAACTGTTAGAGGTGCAATCTGACCTTGTTACCTTACGTTTGGTCTCCTAAAATGCGGGGACTATGTACAAAAAGTGCTGTAATTTCTAAATGGTTCACACAAAAATGTCCTTAAATTATAGCTGACAGTTTACACTTTAACTTCTTTGTCATTGTATCATTTCAAATCCAAAATGCTGGACTACAGAGCCTGAACAAATGTATAGGATTGTTGTGGCTTATAAAGATGTATTATTATTTATTTTTTTACACTTTATCAAAATATTATCCATCCCCATGCAACAGTTATGATTACAAGAAAAAGGGAAATGGGAAAGTTGACAGTGAATTGGAACTAGATTATATAAAAGTTATTTGCATCTTCGCTATGTGTATATCTCTCAATGCACTAATTAAATGTTGTGGATGGTTGATCTGCTAGGGCTGTCAGCGAGTCAGGCGCAGTCAGTGAGAGCCTCATAAAGTCTCTGACATAAATAGCCTATGTGGCATTGCGTGTCACTACAATCCTGTGACATATAGCTAACTGCATGTTTGTCATGAATGAATTACTCAGACCTGGGTTCAAGCAGGGGGTTCTTGATTGAGCATGCCTGGTGCAATGCAACCAATTAAATCATCACAAAAGTGCAAACCCTCCAATCAAAATCCCATCTCATATTAAATGCTATTTGAACTCTGTAAATAAAATGGTACCCCTGACACAACATCCTTCAATCGAAGCAGAAGTTTTCAAGGTTAGAGCAAAACAGCATTTCAGAGATACAATAAAGGATGTTGGTATGTATTACAGTGTGGTTGAGTTTTTGTTCAGACTGCAGTGTGTCCTTCATCACAAGAACATACAAGCTACATCATAAGCACAAGAAGAGCATTGCTTTGGAGACTTAGATTTGAAGGGAAAGGGAAAGGTAAAGGGGATACCTAGCCAGTTGTACAACTGAATGAATTCAACTGAAATGTGTCTTCCGCATTCAACCCAACCCCTCTGAAACATATATTCCTGAAGTGGTACAGTATTTGTGGGTGCTGTCCATGGTGCTTATTAAACTCGTAAGACCCCACAAGTGACACCAAATACTGACATTTACAATTGAGATTCTGGTGGCCACAGACAATACAATATACAGTATGAGACCACCCACATCACAGCAGATGGATAGAAATGGTCTGGAAGATCTTTTTCCCGGGTGCCACACTGCACATGGGGGTTATTTAAACATTTAGGGAAGCAATATCAATCATTGGAGTTGATGCACCGACCCGCCGCTAGTTGTTAAATTGCAACGCTCCAACAATTCCTCCAGACACTGATGTCACCCGTTTAAATGTTTAACTAGAAACATTGCAGATGCCGAACATGATCTCTGAGAGATATTTGTACTGCATGAACATACTGACAATAATCATCGTCAGGCCTGCCTCCTGGATAATTGTGGTTTACATGCCCAAAATACAGAAAATAGTTAGGGTTAGGTAAAGGTTATGGTTATGGTAAGGGTTAGGATAATGGTAGGTTTAGGTTAGGGTGGGGACGTCCCACGGAACCCGGATAGCACTGACCGGGCTGACAGGAGGCAACCGCTGAATTACAATCTTGCCCGAGCCGAGCACGCACGCAGCGCGGTCTCCCTCTCTATCTATCTCTGGCAGTGCAAGTTTCACGATTCCCAGGAGAGCACTAATTACTCTCGGGCATTACCGCTGACAAACTCTTCATAGAGAGCCACTAATGTATATAATAGCGATAAATGCAACACAAGAGCTTAATGTCTTTTAATATTCTCGCACGATTGGGAGCGCATGGACAGAAAGCTATAGGAAAGATTGTGGTTTAACAGCCAACAGTTAAACCACAATCTAAGTGAAAGACATCCCTTCACTCCCCTCCTGTAGACTACGAAATATATTCCTGAATATACCATGTTCTAAAATATAGATAGTAGGCCTATTCAGATGTTAAATGACCCCTATTTCTCACACTCTGCCACACACAAGAACTGGCATTAATTTGCTTCATCACATTTTGGGCACTATGTAATTATATAGCCGAACTGACCTTGTAGAATAGACAAAGTAAATAGGTTTGACACATAGTTGTGTAACACTGATGGAGAACACATGATAATAAAATAGAAATAGCTCATTAACTCTTCAATAGCCTAACCACAGATCCTGGCAAATAGATAGACTGGCAAGCCCACCTCCTCATCATCCTTTGGCGGTGGCTTCTGTCTCTGATTCGGCTGCGCCGCCTCCTTAGTGGCTGTCATGGTAAACTGCTGGTAATAGAACTTGGACTCAACTCGCTGTGAATCCTAAAGATGCTCTGTAGTCGGATCCCACTGTCCCGTGGATTAGTCAAAACGGCAGAATCTTAAACAGGAGGCATGCAGCAATGGGGTCCGTCACGAATGAATTATGCTAGGTCTTCGAATGTCTGCCGAGAACACTTGTCTCTCCACATTATGTTCAAGAGAGAGCAAAATATTTAGTCGTCAGAATTAAGTAGCCTAAACACAGAAAATATACTGGCTGCCTTTATACACCTCTATCAATCTGCATGCGACTAACGAGGGGATCTTGACTGCTCGGTCCTCGTCTAAGTCTGTGTGATCCAGGGTGAGGCTGTGGTGAGGAACTGGGAGGGGGAGGAGAGGATGGGGCAACGGAGGGATCTGATGCCGATGCGTTCCCACTGTAAAAATGGGTGGGGGTGATTACGTGTTTAACATAATATAAATTGACTGACGACCCAAAGAGCTCAAGTGAGCAAATTATTTACATATATTTTGCTATTTCAGAACGTTAATAGCCGAAGCATTAGCTTGTACATCCTTCTAGTTTTCCCGTGATATGTGTACAGTTGATGATGGTAGGCTCCGTGCTTGACATGGGATAAAATAAGTGCAGGAGCTGCCTTTTTCCACGATGGTCTATTATATTATGTTCGCCGACATTCACAAATGACATGCTATAGAAACCTCTGATTATTCTCTGTTAAGGATTCATACACGTGTTTGATGACTTCTCCATGACTTTTAACCAAATTGCCATGACTATTATTATAACCTCACGAAAAAGTAAGCATTATTGAGACTGGAAGGCTGCTGTGTCTGATCCTATTTAGACATTTAACCCCCCACAAAGTAGAACTGCACCGTTAGTCACATCAACATGTGTTCAATTCTCCATCTGGAGAACTCCTGGGTGTGCAGGCTTGGCCTTTGATCCGGGCCCTGGAACACCCAAGTCTGCCTATCAAGGTCCCACTGAGCAGCTGATGTTTAGGCTACAATGAGGTTAGACCAGGGCTTGAACAAAAGCCTGCACACACAGTAGCTGTCTTGGAGGATGGTTGGCAACGATTTACTCATTCAATGTACCAGGGATCACATGCATAAGGTAGGATACTTCAAAGCAAGGTATCTAACTAGACATGTTTATATATAAGGCTAAAATGTTTCAGGGGCATCTATGCTCTATGCTTAGTTATTTGTCAATAAGTCCATTCTTAGAAATTTTAAAACATTGTTGCAATTACATGGCTTCTATTTAATAGAGGGGAATCCCAGTTTTCCAACGGTGCAGATTTATTTAGGTTTCCTACAGTGCCAGTGGAAAGGCGACAACGACATTAATGCATAGTTAGCTATTGTTACAAGCGGGATAACTGCTGCAAGTTATGTTTTGAATTGGCTATCTACAGTGCCTTGCGAAAGTATTCGGCCCCCTTGAACTTTGCGACCTTTTGCCACATTTCAGGCTTCAAACATAAAGATATAAAACTGTATTTTTTTGTGAAGAATCAACAACAAGTGGGACACAATCATGAAGTGGAACGACATTTATTGGATATTTCAAACTTTTTTAACAAATCAAAAACTGAAAAATTGGTTGTGCAAAATTATTCAGCCCCTTTACTTTCAAACTGCAGCAAACTCAGCAAACTCTCTCCAGAAGTTCAGTGAGGATCTCTGAATGATCCAATGTTGACCTAAATGACTAATGATGATAAATACAATCCACCTGTGTGTAATCAAGTCTCCGTATAAATGCACCTGCACTGTGATAGTCTCAGAGGTCCGTTAAAAGCGCAGAGAGCATCATGAAGAACAAGGAACACACCAGGCAGGTCCGAGATACTGTTGTGAAGAAGTTTAAAGCCGGATTTGGATACAAAAAGATTTCCCAAGCTTTAAACATCCCAAGGAGCACTGTGCAAGCGATAATATTGAAATGGAAGGAGTATCAGACCACTGCAAATCTACCAAGACCTGGCCGTCCCTCTAAACTTTCAGCTCATACAAGGAGAAGACTGATCAGAGATGCAGCCAAGAGGCCCATGATCACTCTGGATGAACTGCAGAGATCTACAGCTGAGGTGGGAGACTCTGTCCATAGGACAACAATCAGTCGTATATTGCACAAATCTGGCCTTCATGGAAGAGTGGCAAGAAGAAAGCCATTTCTTAAAGATATCCATAAAAAGTGTTGTTTAAAGTTTGCCACAAGCCACCTGGGACACACCAAACATGTGGAAGAAGGTGCTCTGGTCAGATGAAACCAAAATTGAACTTTTTGGCAACAATGCAAAATGTTATGTTTGGCGTAAAAGCAACACAGCCCATCACCCTGAACACACCATCCCCACTGTCAAACATGGTGGTGGCAGCATCATGGTTTGGGCCTGCTTTTCTTCAGCAGGGACAGGGAAGATGGTTAAAATTGATGGGAAGATGGATGGAGCCAAATACAGGACCATTCTGGAAGAAAACCTGATGAAGTCTGCAAAAGACCTGAGACTGGGACGGAGATTTGTCTTCCAACAAGACAATGATCCAAAACATAAAGCAAAATCTACAATGGAATGGTTCAAAAATAAACATATCCAGGTGTTAGAATGGCCAAGTCAAAGTCCAGACCTGAATCCAATCGAGAATCTGTGGAAAGAACTGAACACTGCTGTTCACAAATGCTCTCCATCCAACCTCACTGAGCTCGAGCTGTTTTGCAAGGAGGAATGGGAAAAAATTTCAGTCTCTCGATGTGCAAAACTGATAGAGACATACCGCAAGCGACTTACAGCTGTAATCGCAGCAAAAGGTGGCGCTACAAAGTATTAACTTAAGGGGGCTGAATAATTTTGCACGCCCAATTTTTCAGTTTTTGATTTGTTAAAAAAGTTTGAAATATCCAATAAATGTCGTTCCACGTCATGATTGTGTCCCACTTGTTGTTGATTCTTCACAAAAAAATACAGTTTTATATATATTATGTTTGAAGCCTGAAATGTGGCAAAAGGTCGCAAAGTTCAAGGGGGCCGAATACTTACGCAAGGCACTGTAGTTAGTCTGTTAGCCCACTCGCACTCTTACACACAGCATACACAGACACGCACTTAAGGGTCATTCCGATAATGGCTGATATGTAGATTTTTAAGTGGTTGATAATATTTAAAAGAATTACATGAATTACATTAACTAAAATTATCAAACTAATTTCCATGATCTTACAAACAAACCCTCATTTGACAACTTGGAAAAGCGCATCATGTGCATTCAGGTTGGCTTATTTTAGATCGGCACAATATTGACCAGCCTACTGTCACGCATAGATTCACAGACAAGAGGCAAATAAACTTGAACAAAGTGGAATCAGGAAATGAATGGCGCCTCTCCATTACTATTCAATGCAGATACCACCTATATTCTGCTTTTATCAACTTTTTTCGGCTTGGTGTGTGAATCTCGGCCAGAGATAAGCTACTTTGTTTTGTAGAGGAGCAGGTACATAATTCTCCCAAAATGTGAAGTGCCAGTACGGGGCTCTGGACAGCTCCAGTCCAGGTCAAGCACCATAGGCTATATTATGGCATATAGCTAGCTATTGGTTGGTTAATATTTATCAATTTTAATCATGAACCCTCTTCAGCTACTGAGCACATTCTGTCCATGGTGCTGAAGTCCTGAACCCCATGCTGTCAAAATGAACAAGCCAGATCCTGCTTTTACTGATACCACCCTGTCAAAAAGTTTACCAATGACCATTGGCTGAAAACAATCGGCATGGGCCCTCAGAATTTCAAAAGGTTCTACAGCTGCACCATTGAGAGCATCTTGACTGGCTGTATCACCGCTTGGTATGGTCCCTGCCATTGTTGGGAAGGGCCCGTAAGTAAGCATTTCACTGTTAGTCTACACCTGTTGTTTATGAAGCATGTGACAAATACAATTACATTTTATCTGACTGATGTAATCTGAGTTTATTTATTTTTGGTGGAATATGTTTGATGAGAAGCAGCTCTTCCTAGCAAACAAGTTACATAACCACTTCCCACAACATTGTGGCAACGTAATCTGAAGGTAATATCATAACCATCGCATTTGGTCATCTTCCTACCTCCTCAACATGTCGCAGCAACGTGATTTCATGTTATTACATCTTGGTCCCGAATACAGATTATACCCATGGAGAACATCACAGTATAACTGATGTGCTGCATGCCCATTTGCATTGCTGTGTTTATGAAGGCTAGCTGGATAGATTTGTAAGTAAGTGTATGAGACAAAATGGTGGCCAAAATTATTTTATTTTAAATTAGATTTTTTTTTAGCTCCTAATGGTTTTGTTTGCACATTATTTGTATTTTCATGTGTATATATGAGACACGCCAAAAATATGTATTTTCACCCAATATATTTTATGAGGTTAGTGCGGAATGCTAATGTAACGGCTGTCTTGGAAAGAAGGTGAGGACCAATGCGCAGAGTGTTACATGTTCATCTTATTTAATGAAAACTGAACACTGAATAACAAAATAACAACGAAAACAACCGAAACAGTTCTATCTGGTGCAGACACACAAAGACAGAAAACAACCACCCACAAAACACAATAGAAAACAGGCTACCTAAATATGGTTCTCAATCAGGGACAATGATTGACAGCTGCCTCTGATTGAGAACCATACCAGGCCAAACACAGAAATAGAAAATCATAGAAAACCTAACATAGACAACGCACCCAACTCACGCCCTGACCATACTAAACAAAGAAACTAAGGTCAGAACGTGACAGCTAACCATTAACTAACTTTGCACTAGGTGCTAGTTAATAACCTTTTACTGCAGGGTCACACAATGTGAATCCTGGTAGTCCTAGACAAATGTACTTTGAAACATAATTTTAAAAAGTCCCCATCAAAATCCATAATTTTAACCCATCTATTTGAATACTTCAAGACATGGTTTATGGGAGAATGGTGAGATATCCAATGGGTTGAAGAATATAATTTTCCTCACTTATATTGAAGAAGCTGTTATTTAAATACTGAAAGTGAAATGATACCCCAACTTTAAGAGAATGGAAGAATCATAAGCTTTATTATTTAAAAGTGGAAAAATAATCTGGCTACAGAAAGAAACAACATAGCACAATCTGAAGCCATATGGAGAGTCTTGCAAGCATTGGACACAACCAATGACTGAAACAAATGGCAATTGATTATGATAATAAATAAGAAACAATATCAGAAATAAACAAAACATTGAACAAATATGGATACGTACTGATATGGTGGCAACATGTGGGTCTGAGCAAGTGTTATGTAATTAATGTTTGTCAAGTTTTATGATGTTTCTTTTCTCGTCTTTTTCTGTTTTGACTGTTGTGCAATATGTCTTGTGGATCTGTGTATGTCTAAGTTTACAATTAATTGTGGCAAAACTAAATAACATTTAAAAAATAATAATAACAAAATTTAATCACATCTAATCATCTATGTTTGTAAAGCAAATAACATTTAACTTGTCCTTCAACAACCCTTTTTTCAGGTGAAAAACCTTGTGTCCTAATTCAACAGACACTTCCCTTGGTGAGTTGTGAAGTTTCTCCCCTTTCTTTCTGGCTCACTATCCTGGTTGCTCACTTAAACTCACACAGGTGTGGATTTGCAAAGAATGTGAAGATATTTGCCAATTAACATTTCACTAACAACAGTTACAGCAGGTATGTGGAGGAGAACCTTCGTGAATGTGTGTGTGTGTGTGTGTGTGTGTGGTGCTTGTTAAAAGGCACGCAGAGTTTTACAGTCATTAAGCAGTTTTATGGTTTAAAGAATCACTCCAAAATGTTATTTTGCTATTTGATACTTCCACTATAGACAGTGTTTATTATTTAGTCGGTATCACTCTTAAACCATGGTTCCTTCTGAACTGAGAAAAGACACTGAGCAGGTAAACCATGTGATTTGATTTAATAACTGCAATAACTCCGGTTAGGGATTTAGCTGAGGTCAGCTTATCTAATTTCCGAAACCCTCAGTTTAGTCAGTTCCCCACTTCCTCCTATAACCCCCAGCTAACACCACTTCATCCCCCTCCTCTACCAATTTGGACGGCTCCTTCTCATTAAATGGGGATCGCTAATCTCTCACACTGCCCAAGTCGTCATCCACAGAGTGAGTGCACTGGCAACACTGCCATTCAGATGTATTGACTAGTGGATAATTAATTAATTGACTATAGAAGAATATACAGTGCCCTGCAAAAGTATTCATCCCCTTTGGAGTTTTTCCTGTTTTACTGCATTACAACCTGTAATTTGAATGGATTTTTATTTGGATTTCATGTAATGGACATACACAAAATAGTCCAAATTGGTGAAGTGAAATTTAAAAAATTACTTGTTTCAAAAAATTGAAATAAAATAACCGGAAAAGTGGTGCGTGCATATATATTCACCCCCTTTGCTATGAAGCCCCTAAATAAGATCTGGTGCAACCAATTACCATCAGAAGTCACATAATGAGTTAAATAAAGTCCAACTGTGTGCAATCTAAGTGTCACATGATCTCAGTATATATACACCTGTTCTGAAAGGCCCCAGAGTCTGCAACACCACTAAGCAAGGAGCACCGCCAAGCAAGCGGCACCATGAAGACCAAGGAGCTCTCCAAACAGGTCAGGGACAAAGTTGTGGAGAAGTACAGATCAGGGTTGCGTTATAAAAAAATATCCGAAACTTTGAACATCCTACGGAGCACCATTTAATCCATTATTAAAAAATTGAAAGAATATGGCACCACAACAAACCTGCCAAGAGAGGGCCGCCCACCAAAACTCATGGACCAGGCAAGGAGGGCATTAATCAGAGAGGCAACAAAGAGACCAAAGATAACCCTGAAGGAGCTGCAAAGCTCCACAGTGGAGATTGCAGTATTTGTCCATAGGACCACATTAAGCTGTACACTTCACAGAGCTGGGCTTTATGGATTGGCCAGAAACAAAGCCATTGCTTAAAGAAACACGTTTGGTGTTCACAAACATTTTTGGTGTTCGCCAAAAGGCATGTGCGAGACTCCCCAAACATGTAGAGGAAGGTACTCTGGTCAGATGAAACATAAAATGAGTTTTTTGGCCATCAAGGAAAATGCTATGTCCGGCGCAAACCCAACACCTCTCATCACCCCGAGAACCTCATCCCCACAGTGAAGCATGGTGGTGCCAGCATCATACTTTGGGGATGTTTTTCATCGGCAGGGACTGGGAAACTGGTCAGAATTGAAGGATGTCGCTAAATACATGGAAATTCTTGAGGAAACCTGTGTCAGTTTTCCAGAGATTTGAGGCTGGGATGGAGGTTCACCTTCCAGCAGGTCAATGACCCTAAGCATACTGCTAAAGCAACCACCGAGTGGTTTAAGGGGAAACATTTAAATGTCTTGGAATGGCCTAGTCAAAGCCTAGACCTCAATCCAATTGAGAATATGTTGTATGACTTAAAGATTGCTGGACACCAACAGAACCCATCCAACTTGAAGGAGCTTGAGCAGTTTTGCCTTGAAGAATGTGCTTTATGTGCTTTAATGTTTCTTTATTTGTACAATTCTCTACATTGTAGAATAATAGTGAAGACATCACAACTATGAAATAACCCATATGGAATCATGTAGATACCAAAAGTGTTAAACAAATCTAAATATATTTAAGAATTTAGGTTCTTCAAAGTAGCCACCCTTTGCCTTGATGACAGGTTTGCACACTCTGGGCATTCTCTCAACCAGCTTCACCTAGAAAGTTTTTCAACAGTCTTGAAGGAGTTCCCACATATGCTCAGCACTTGTTGGCTGCTTTTCCTTCAGTCTGCAGTCCAACTCATGCCAAACCATCTCAATTGGGTTGAGGTTGGGTGATTGTGTAGGCCAGGCCATATGATGCAGCACTCCATCAATCTCCTTCTCGGTCAAATAGCCTTTACTCAGCTTGGAGGTGTGTTGGGTCACTGTCCTGTTGAAAAACAAATGATAGTACCACTAAGCGCAAACCAGATGGGATGGCATATCGCTGCAGAATGCTGTGGTAGCCATGCTGGTTAAGTGTGCCTTGAGATCTAAATAAATCACTGACAGTGTCACCATCAAACCTCATCCTCCATGCTTCACGGTGGGAACTACACATGACTTTGATGTCTCCACTATTATTCTACAATGTAGAAAATAGTGAAAATAAAGAAAAACCCTGGAATGAGTTGGTGAGTCCACACTTTTGACTGGTACTGTATATTTGCATGTTTTAACTTTTTTATTAATATTCATTAATGCTATAATACATTTCATGTTGTGCCTTTTCTTGTATGTTGCTATGCCATCTACTAGAAAACATTTATTGACTGGTGAGCTTTATCAGCAGCATTTAATTCTATATGGATAAGTGACAGGGGTTGACCATAGAGACAGACTGAGGACTCTAGTGCCCAAAAGCCCATTTTATCACGGGCAGGATTTTCACCATTTTGTGAGAATTCCTGGGTGGGAATTCCTATGGATAGCCCCCCTTTTTTCAATTTTCGCCTAAATGTCATACCCAAATCTAACTGCCTGTAGCTCAGGCCCTGAAGCAAGGATATTTTTTTATTCATTTAATTTATTTATTTCACCTTTATTTTAACCAGGTAGGCTAGTTGAAAACAAGTTCTCATTTGCAACTGCGACCTGGCCAAGATAAAGCATAAAGCATAGCAATTTGACACAATACAACAACACAGAGTTACACATGGAATAAAGAAATCATACAGTCAATATTACATATATTAGAACAAAGAAAACAAAAAGTCTATATACAATGAGTGCAAATGAGGTAAAATAAGGGAGTTAAGGCAATAAATAGGCCATGGTGGCAAAGTAATTACAATATAGCAATTAAACACTGGAATGGTAGATGTGCAGAAGATGAATATGCAAGTAGAGATACTGGGGTGCAAAGGAGCAAAATAAATAAATACATACAGTATGGGGATGAGGTAGGTAGATAGATGGGCTGTTTACAGATGGGCTATGTACAGGTGCAGTGATCTGTGAGCTGCTCTGACAGCTGGTGCTTAAAACTAGTGAGGGAGATATGAGTCTCCAGCTTCAGAGATTTTTATAGTTCGTTCCAGTCATTGGCAGCAGAGAACTGGAAGGAAAGACAACCAAAGGAGGAATTGGCTTTGGGGTTGACCAGTGAGATTTTTGTATTTATTTCACCTTTATTTAACCAGGTAGGCTAGTTGAGAACAAGTTCTCATTTACAACTGCGACCTGGCCAAGATAAAGCATAGCAGTGTGAACAGACAACAACACAGAGTTACACATGGAGTAAACAATAACACAGTAGAAAAAACGAAAAAAAGAGTATATACATTGTGTGCAAAAGGCATGAGGAGGTAGGCGAATAATTAGAATTTTGCAGATTAACACTGGAGTGATAAATAATCAGATGGTCATGTGCAGGTAGAGATACTGGTGTGCAAAAGAGCAGAAAAGTAAATAAATAAAAATAGTATGGGAATGAGGTAGGTAAATTGGGTGGGCTATTTACCGATCGACTATGTACAGCTGCAGCGATCGGTTAGCTGCTCAGATAGCAGATGTTTGAAGTTGGTGAGGGAGATAAAAGTCTCCAACTTCAGCGATTTTGTCATTCGTTCCAGTCACAGACAGCAGAGAACTGGAAGGAAAGGCGGCCAAATGAGGTGTTGGCTTTAGGGATGGTCAGTGAGATACACCTGCTGGAGCGCGTGCTACGGGTGGGTGTTGCAATCGTGACCAGTGAACTGAGATAAGGTGGAGCTTTACCTAGCATGGACTTGTAGATGACCTGGAGCCAGTGGGTCTGGCGACGAATATGAAGCGAGGGCCAGCTGACTACAGCATACAGGTCACAGTGGTGGGTGGTGTAAGGTGCTTTAGTAACAAAACGGATGGCACTGTGATAAACTGCATCCAGTTTGCTGAATAAAGTATTGGAAGCTATTTTGTAGATGACATCACCGAAGTCGAGGATCGGTAGGATAGTCAGTTTTACTTGGGTAAGTTTGGCAGCGTGTGTGAAGGGGGCTTTGTCGCGGAATAGAAAGCCGACTCTAGATTTAATTTTGGATTGGAGATTCTTAATATGAGTCTGGAAGGTAGGTATTTGTAGTTGTCCACGTATTCTAAGTCAGAGCGAGCAGGTGCGTGCAGGGATCGGTTGAATAGCATGCATTTAGTTTTACTTGCGTTTAAGAGCAGTTGGAGGCCACGGAAGCAGAGTTGTATGGCATTGAAGCTCGTCTGGAGGTTAGTTAACACAGTGTCCAAAGAAGGGCTAGAAATATACAGAATGGTGTCGTCTGAGTACAGGTGTATCAGAGAATCACCAGCAGAAAGAGCGACATCGTTGATATATACAGAGAAGAGAGTCGGCCTGAGGATTTAACCCTGTGGCACCCCCATAGAGACTGTCAGAGGTCCAGACAACAGGCTGATTTTACACACTGAACTCTATCAGAGAAGTAGTTGGTAAACCAGGCGAGGCAATCATTTGAGAAACCAAGGCTGTCGATTCTGCGAATAAGAATGTGGTGATTGACAGAGTCGAAAGCCTTTGCCAGGTCGATGAATACGGCTGCACAGTAATGTCTCTTATCGATGGCGGTTATGAGTAAAACAGTGAGTAAAACAAACTTAGGGAGTAAGCTTCTAATGTTAACATGCATGAAACCAAGGGTTTTACGGTTACAGAAGTCAACAAATGAGAGCACCTGGGGAGTGGGAGTGGAGCTAGGCACTGCAGGACCTGGATTAACCTCTACATCACCAAGTGATCCAAGATGGCGTAGCAGTAAGTCGTCCTGTCTCGTCGTGTCCCTTGTATATATCGTCTATTTTTCGTTGTTTACATATTTTTCTTCAAAAACATTTTGCTAAACCTAAGCTTCCAAATACTTCCAAATACTCTCCTGCAACCCGCCTCACCCAATGTAGCTATTTTTCCTAAAGTATTTATATTTACTTCGGAACCGGAACCCCTCAACTGAAGCTAGCCAGCTAACCACCAGCTATGCTAGCGGTCTTCAGCGAACCGGTCATCAGCTAAGCTAACCTTTAGCTCGGAAAGCTCTCGCCAGCTCGAACAACGCAACTCTAACCAGAGCATAACGGACCTATTTATTTTTCATCCCCGGATTCATCCCTGGATTCCCACCGCAAACGGAACATTTTTCAGCTGGATCTTCACAACTAGCTATCTAGCTAAACCGCAACCCCGGATGATTACTCCTGGCTAGCGCTTCCACCCACTTAGCGTGAAGCTAGCCCGGCCAGCGCACCTGTGCTACCACCGTAGCATACTCCTGGGCTACAATACCCGGGCCCACGACCGGTCTATCGATGTCACCGCATGAAGAGGAATAAACAGACTCACCCCATCGCGACGTCCCCCAAAGGCCAACTCTCTAGCCCTCGCTATCTCCCTGCTTGCTAAACTCGGCCTGCTAACTGCTAGCTTGTCTAGCCCCGGTCCGCTAACTGCTACCTTGTTTAGCCCGGGCCTACGAACTGTTAGCTTGTTAGCACAGGCCTGCTAACTGTTAGCTTGTTAGCACAGGCCTGCTAACCGTCTGAATCGCCGCGTCCCAAACACTCACCGGACCCATATTTACTTTCTATCTCTTCTTGATTTTTAATCTGTTTATACCTTTCCGGAAACCTGCCTCACCCAATGTGATACGGAATCGCTATTATTTTTAATTTTTAGAACACACTCAAGAACCTCCAGAAGCTAACCAGCTAACTAGCTACAAGCTATTTAGTCATTGTTAACTTTTTTTCAACCTGGATAACACTCGCCAGTCCAGCTTCCCTGCCCCATCCACCGCTGCCCCCTGGACACTGATCTCTTGGCTACATACTGATGCACTCTGGACTGTCCATTAATCACGGTACTCCATTCTGCTTGTTTATGTTTTATCTGTCGGCCCCGTTGCCTAGTCAACGCCATTTTACCTGCTGTTGTTGTGCTAGCTGATTAGCTGTTGTCTCACCTACTGTTTAAGCTAGCTTTCCCAATTCAACACCTGTGATTACTGTATGCCTCGCTGTATGTCTCTCTCAAATGTCAATATGCCTTGTATACTGTTGCTCAGGTTAGTTATCATTGTTCTAGTTCACAATGGAGCCCCTAGTTCTACTCTTCATACCCCTGATAACTCCTTTGTCCCACCTCCCACGCATGCAGTGACCTCACCCATTACAACCAGCATGTCCAGAGATACAACCTCTCTCATCATCACCCAGTGCCTGGGCTTACCTCCGCTGTACCCGCACCCCACCATACCCCTGTCTGCGCATTATGCCCTGAATATATTCTACCATGCCCAGAAACCTGCTCCTCTTATTCTCTGTCCCCAACGCTCTAGGCGACCAGTTTTGATAGCCTTTAGCCGCACCCTCATACTACTCCTTCTCTGTTCCGTGGGTGATGTGGAGGTAAACCCAGGCCCTGCATGTCCCCAGGCACCCTCATTTGTTGACTTCTGTGATCGAAAAAGCCTTGGTTTCATGCATGTCAACATCAGAAGCCTCCTCCCTAAGTTTGTTTTACTCACTGCTCTAGCACACTCTGCTAACCCTGATGTCCTTGCTGTGTCTGAATCCTGGCTCAGGAAGGCCACCAAAAATTCAGAGATTTCCATACCCAACTATAACATCTTCCGTCAAGATAGAACTGCCAAAGGGGGAGGAGTTGCAGTCTACTGCAGAGATAGCCTGCAAAGTAATGTCATACTTTCCAGGTCCATACCCAAACAGTTCGAACTACTAATTTTGAAAATTACTCTCTCCAGAAATAAGTCTCTCACTGTTGCCGCCTGCTACCGACCCCCTCAGCTCCCAGCTGTGCCCTGGACACCATTTGTGAATTGATCGCCCCCCATCTAGCCTCAGAGTTTGTTCTGTTAGGTGACCTAAACTGGGATATGCTTAACACCCCACCAGTCCTACAATCTAAGCTAGATGCCCTCAATCTCACACAAATCATCAAGGAACCCACCAGGTACAACCCTAACTCTGTAAACAAGGGCACCCTCATAGACGTCATCCTGACCAACTGGCCCTCCAAATACACCTCCGCTGTCTTCAACCAGGATCTCAGCGATCACTGCCTCATTGCCTGTATCCGCTACGGAGCCGCAGTCAAACGACCACCCCTCATCACTGTCAAACGCTCCCTAAAACACTTCTGTGAGCAGGCCTTTCTAATCGACCTGGCCCGGGTATCCTGGAAGGACATTGACCTCATCCCGTCAGTTGAGGATGCCTGGTCATTCTTTAAAAGTAACTTCCTCACCATTTTAGATAAGCATGCTCCGTTCAAAAAATGCAGAACTAAGAACAGATACAGTCCTTGGTTCACCCCAGACCTGACTGCCCTCGACCAGCACAAAAACATCCTGTGGCGGACTGCAATAGCATCGAATAGTCCCCGGGATATGCAACTGTTCAGGGAAGTCCGGAACCAATACACGCAGTCAGTCAGGAAGCTAAGGCCAGCTTCTTCAGGCAGAAGTTTGCATCCTGTAGCTCCAACTCCAAAAAGTTCTGGGACACTGTGAAGTCCATGGAGAACAAGAGCACCTCCTCCCAGCTGCCCACTGCACTGAGGCTAGGTATCACGGTCACCACCGATAAATCCATGATTATCGAAAACTTCAATAAGCATTTCTCAACGGCTGGCCATGCCTTCCGCCTGGCTACTCCAACCTCGGCCAACAGCTCCGCCCCCCCGGCAGCTCCTCGCCCAAGCCTCTCCAGGTTCTCCTTTACCCAAATCCAGATAGCAGATGTTCTGAAAGAGCTGCAAAACCTGGACCCGTACAAATCAGCTGGGCTTGACAATCTGGACCCCCTATTTCTGAAACTTTCTGCCGCCATTGTCGCAACCCCTATTACCAGCCTGTTCAACCTCTCTTTCATATCGTCTGAGATCCCCAAGGATTGGAAAGCTGCCGCAGTCATCCCCCTCTTCAAAGGGGGAGACACCCTGGACCCAAACTGTTACAGACCTATATCCATCCTGCCCTGCCTATCTAAGGTCTTCGAAAGCCAAGTCAACAAACAGGTCACTGACCATCTCGAATCCCACCGTACCTTCTCCGCTGTGCAATCTGGTTTCCGAGCCAGTCACGGGTGCACCTCAGCCACACTCAAGGTACTAAACGATATCATAACCGCCATCGATAAAAGACAGTACTGTGCAGCCGTCTTCATTGACCTTGCCAAGGCTTTCGACTCTGTCAATCACCATATTCTTATCGGCAGACTCAGTAGCCTCGGTTTTTCGGATGACTGCCTTGCCTGGTTCACCAATTACTTTGCAGACAGAGTTCAGTGTGTCAAATCGGAGGGCATGCTGTCCGGTCCTCTGGCATTCTATATACTTTCGGCCCGTCATTGGACACTGTGCTATCTAACCTCCAAATAAGCTTCAATGCCATACAACACTCCTTCCGTGGCCTCCAACTGCTCTTAAACGCTAGTAAAACCAAATGCATGCTTTTCAACCGATCGCTGCCTGCACCCGCATGCCCGACTAGCATCACCACCCTGGATGGTTCCGACCTTGAATATGTGGACATCTATAAGTACCTAGGTGTCTGGCTAGACTGCAAACTCTCCTTCCAGACTCATATCAAACATCTCCAATCGAAAATCAAATCAAGAGTCGGCTTTCTATTCCGCAACAAAGCCTCCTTCACTCACGCCGCCAAGCTTACCCTAGTAAAACTGACTATCCTACCGATCCTCGACTTCGGCGATGTCATCTACAAAATGGCTTCCAACACTCTACTCAGCAAACTGGATGCAGTCTATCACAGTGCCATCCGTTTTGTCACTAAAGCACCTTATACCACCCACCACTGCGACCTGTATGCTCTAGTCGGCTGGCCCTCGTTACATATTCGTCACCAGACCCACTGGCTCCAGGTCATCTACAAGTCCATGCTAGGTAAAGCTCCGCCTTATCTCAGTTCACTGGTCACGATGGCAACACCCATCCGTAGCACGCGCTCCAGCAGGTGTATCTCACTGATCATCCCTAAAGCCAACACCTCATTTGGCCGCCTTTCGTTCCAGTACTCTGCTGCCTGTGACTGGAACGAATTGCAAAAATCGCTGAAGTTGGAGACTTTTATCTCCCTCACCAACTTCAAACATCAGCTATCTGAGCAGCTAACCGATCGCTGCTGCTGTACATAGTCTATTGGTAAATAGCCCACCCATTTTCACCTACCTCATCCCCATACTGTTTTTATTTATTTACTTTTCTGCTCTTTTGCACACCAATATCTCTACCTGTACATGACCATCTGATCATTTATCACTCCAGTGTTAATCTGCAAAATTGTAATTATTCGCCTACCTCCTCATGCCTTTTGCACACATTGTATATAGACTCCCCCCTTTGTTTTCTACTGTGTTATTGACTTGTTAATTGTTTATTCCATGTGTAACTCTGTGTTGTCTGCTCACACTGCTATGCTTTATCTTGGCCAGGTCGCAGTTGCAAATGAGAACTTGTTCTCAACTAGCCTACCTGGTTAAATAAAGGTGAAATAAAATAAATAAATAAAAAAGAACAGAGGAGAAGTAGGATAAGGGTGTGGCTAAATGCTATATGAAACTGGCCATCTAGCACGTTCGGAACAGAGAGTAAAAGGAGCAGGTTTCTGGGCACAATAGCATAGATTCAAGGCATAGTGTACAGACAAAGGTAAGGTAGGATGTGAGTACATTGGATGTAAACCTAGGCATTGAGAAATTATGAGAGAGAAATAGTCTCTAGAGACGTTTAAACCAGGTGATGTCATCGCATATGTAGGAGGTGGAACAACATGATTGGTTAAGGCAAATTGAGCAGGGCTAGAGGCTCTACAGTGAAATAAGACAGTAATGACTAACCAGGACAGTAATGAACGAGGCATATTGATATTAGAGAGAGGCATGCGTAGCCAAGTGAACATATGGGTTCAGTGAGTGGTTGGGCTGACTGGGGACACGGTGATTCAGACAGTTAGCAGGCCGATGCTAACAAGCTAACAGTTAGTAGGCCGGGGCTAAACAAGCTAGCAGTTAGCAGACCAGGGCTGGCAAGCTATTTGAAAGGAAACACTTTGAAGTTTGTGGAAATGTGAATTGAATGTAGGAGAATATAACACATTAGATATGGTAAAATAACAAAAAAATGTTTTGTTACATCATCTTTGTAATGCAGAGTAAATTTTAATGTAAAGAGAAAGGCCAGATAGTGATGTTGGATTCTAGGTGTAATTTAGATGTTGTCCACAAGATGGCAGCAGTGTGTGTGCAAAGTTTCAGACTTATCCATTGAAGAATTACATCACTACACAATACTTTGTCTGCCAGGTGTCCTTCATGAGTTTGCCTAAATGTGCCAAATTGGTAACTTAATACATTTTCAAGTACATAACTATAGAGAACACACACAAATGCTATGGTAGAAAAACAATGTGTGTTTACACCCTCCCAGGAATGTCATACATGATGGTTCATTAGCTTCCCTACAGAAAAGACACTAACATTCAGACATCTAGATGGCCGGGCGGGGTGGGTTTGGAGCCAGAGACAGCAGTGTACATTTGAATATAAAACTTGATTTTATCAAACAAAACTACACTACATTTTTATCTCTGGGACCCTCAGGATGACAAATCAGAGCAAGAATATTGAATGTAATTACATTATTTACCTTAAGAGGTGAATGTATCAAACCAGTGTTTTGTTGTTGTGCACTATCCTCAAACAATAGCTTGGTATTCTTTAGCTGTAATAGATACTGCAAATTGGACACTGCAGATAGAATAAGAATTATTTAAGCTTTCTGCCCATATAAGACATGTCTATGTCCCGGAAAGTCGGCTATTGTTTACAACGTTATTCTAGTCACATTATCGCATATTTAGCAACAACTGTCCTGATTTAGGGTCAACGATCCAGTAGAGTTAAAACAGAATAATATTGCCCACCGTTAGACAACTACACCAAAAACACAAAAATTGCTGAAATATGTAAATTAAATCAATGATGAGAGAATAGTCAGATTAACTGATAACTAAAATAGCAGTGCAGATGGCACTCTTTTGCTAAGTGCAGAGATGTATTACAGGTCATGCATGTGTAGGGGACTTCTGAGAATGCTAGAGACTGAGACACTGGAGAAAGATCAGAGGTTGTGAGTTCATTTTGATAAGAGACGAAAATGTAATGAACTTATATTGTTGATGTAAAAATGTACTGATTTTAAGATTGTGTCATTAGAATTTCGGTTGGGTGGAGAAGTGAGAAAATCTTGAAAAAAAATGGGGTCCCCAGACATTCTGGTGGAAAATGGTGTCCCAGTTGAAAAAGATTGAATACCACTGCCCTACACAATATAACCTTTGTCAACTCATGTTTTTTACCCCTTTTTCTCCCCAATTTCATGGTATCCAAATTGGTAATTGTCTTGTCGCTGCACCTCCCATACGGAGGCGAAGTTCGAGAGCCGCGCACCCTCCAAAACACAACCTAGCCAAGCTGCACTGCTCCTTGACACAATACCCACTTAACCTGGAATCCAGCCACACCTGTGTCAGAGGAAACACAGTACGCCTGGCGACTGTGTCAGCATGCACTGCGGCCGGCCCGCCACAGGAGTCGCTGGTGCGCGAGGGGACCAGGACATCCCTGCCGGCCAAACCTTCCCCTAAACCGGACGACGCTGGGACAATTGTGCAACGCCCCATGGGTTTCCTGGTCACAGCCGGCTGCGACAGAGCCTGGACTCAAACCCAGAATCTCTTGTGGCACAGCTAGCACTGTGATGCAGTGCCTTAGACTACTGCGCCACTCAGGAGGCCACGGTCAAAAGGCTTTTTACCTGCACTTGACATTGATAAACAATATATACCTTAATTTAATTCCAGCTCCTTGACAGTATGTGGCCAACCGCCTTGATTCGGTCTTATGTAGCAAAATTTGATATAGTATTTTTTTTACATTAGATAAAAACAGAAACACAGAGCTACAAAATGGTATATCATACACTGCATTTCAGGAACAATGGGAAAGTAATTATGCTTTGAAAGTTGATAAACTTGTAACCTCACTTTTGAGAAAATAGCCTTTGAATATTTTGGTACGTACTGGAGAGCTCCTCTTTGTCTACACCCATTCAGCATCATTCACACCCTCTTAAGCTTTAGCCCCCACCCAAACTTTGACCATTTTACTCGCACTTGCAGAGCTGGTTAGGCTGTTTTCATGTTATCCAGAGTGTTGGTGTCTGTAACTGTGCTGTTGGCAACAAGTTAAATTACACTTTTTTGCCGACGTTTACTGACACCGGGCATATTCAACAGGGGGTGAGCGTTCGTAAACTCATCAGTTATTCTGCGCTTTGGCACACTCGGACGAGAGTGCTCTGAAATCAGAGTAGATGGCCAAACTGAATTTACGAATGCAACCGAAATGGTTACATGCATAGTGGAGCCTTTTGTTAAGACATGTGGCTAGCTCGCTAGCTTGCTAGGTAATCAATGAATCATAATCCCAACTCATGACGTTACTACCCTGCATGATTCTGCAGGTAGTAAACCAAACCCAGTTCAATGTTAGCTAGCTAACATTAGGCGATAACTAGCGAAGCAAATGGTTCTGAGATACAAATAATACGATCATACATGTAACGTTAGCTAGCGAGCCAGCCAGATAACATTAGCTAGCTAGCTAACAGTACATTTTAACTTTAAATGAAAACAACTGTCAAAATTAGAAATGTGTAATATCTGAAAATGTAGCTAGCTAGACTATCTTACCCTTTATACACCATGGTTGGATGTTTCTCCCTGTCACAGATGCCATGTTTGCCCATTGTTTGAAGATGTAACCCAGAGACAGTTGTTTTCTCCATCTCCTTAGCTATCATACTCTAATTCCACTGATTTCAAAACTCGGTGCTCCATAAAGTGGGGAGCAACATGTATGCAGTTCTACTAGGCAATATACATATTTTTTTAAAGCAGTGTTAGACAGAAATTACCTACACATACCAACCAGCTAATGTTATAGACAGAAGCGTGCTATATGGCAGTCCAATCCGAACTCATCTCTTGGCATGTCTAGCCCACTCATTATCTCAGCCAATCAAACCAACTAGGCTCGTAATTTCACAATTGTATTTACAGATGGCATAACAGTTTGTTATTAAGGCACATGAAAGTTCACATGTTCCAGAGGGACATTTATGCCAAAAAATACTTTTTGATTAAACAAAAAAGATTATGTTCAAATGGCTCTCATGTGAAGTAGTGACCTGCGACATACACCTAGTTTCCTGAAACAGGTCACATATGAATGGGAAAACAGTCAGAGCTTATAATGGAAGATGTGTGTTAGAAATTGCATGCAAATATGAACAATGTTTAATTTTACTATATATTTAGCTATCAGGGATTTTATATTCTTACCTGGTCACAGCTAAAATATATCCTAATAGGTCAATACATGTTTTTTGAAAGTGTATTGTCAAGCCCTATTTTCAAACTTGAATACGATTTGCAGGTTCTTGTTAGGGTCTGGTTGAGGTACGATTAGAGGTACTATACACTAGTTAACTATACCAGAGACATAATTCCTCCAACAAAAAATCTACATGGCCATAACATTTGCACAATGAATGACTGGAATAATTGAACATTACAATAACAGATACTGTAATGGAAGATAATGCAAATGAGACACGCAAACAAGACATGCCATTCCATTAATTGCTGTGGGGCAATTCCACGAAAACAGAATTACATTTTGAAATGTATGCCAAGCAAAAAACATTAATTTCAAAGTTTAACAAACTAGAAAACTCTATGCACAAGGACACCTTTGAACAATTTACACAGAATATTTCACAAAAAATATTCCACTGGAAGAACTGTGCAGATGCAAAGTTTGGTAAGAGAATTATAATAAAATCTCCTGCAATTTTTTGTAAGAAAACTCTTAAATATCTTTAAACTGAGTCAAAGCGTAATTCTATTACCGTGAAATTGTCCATAAGAGAACCTTGAACTGAAGTGATACCAAAGTACAGGAGTATATGGATTTCTAAAGTTGAAAGTATTTTGAATTCACGTTGCCCTATGGTAGGTATTTCTTGAGACTCCTCTTGATTCAATTCAGCAGCTAGTTTAGGGTGGAATGGGTTGGTTGTACAGTGAAATCACTGTGCTGACTTTGAGGAGGGGTTGAGCGTGTGTGTATGTGCGTCTGCACACGAGTGTTTAAAAGTGGGAAATATGGTTGCACTGTGAAATCCCCTTTTAGACTTGAGAAGAGCTTGAGGAGACAAGGGGAGAGAGAGAGCCCTGGGGAAGTTTTTTTTTGCTGAGGTGACTGCTGTTTTTTGACAATGGGGCAATTTAGTACACACATTCAGGAACTCCATGTTACTGGACTGCTGATTCAACTTTCACGACCAAACTCTGCGAACTTCGGATTTGAAAGACCAGCCCAGTTGTACTCATCGCTTTGGATTTGTAGTAATAACGAATACCATTAGATGTTTTTTGTAGTAGGCCTCAAGACCTTCCAATTCACACTCACAAACAGTGAAGTTTGGTTTGTGATATATATGTATTGCTTATTAATGTTTTCTCTGCTGTGCCAGACATCATCTCATGTGCAGTGTTTTAAGGTAGACAGAGTGATACAATTTCATCATACACAGTGGGGCTACTTCCCGCTTACAGATATCAAGAACAAAATTCATATCTGTCCAGATTGCCACGGTTGGCTCTTCCCAATGTATGCCTTCCCATGAGTCATGCCAACATTGGGGACAGACAATAGTGACAGTCTTGGCAGACATAAATGTTGTTGTCGTCTGTAAGCAGGTAAGCAGGGAATTCATACCCCATGGCTTATTCACATTTTGTTGTGTTACAGCCTGAATTTAAAATGTATTAAAAAAAAATTCACCCATCTACGCACAATAGAGCCCCACAATGGCGGTTTTATAATACCCATTAAACCAAGAGGTCAAACAGGGAGATGGTTCCAATTGTTTTTCCACCATTCATTTTTCCTATAGGGATTAGATTTTTAGAAACACTTAAAGTAAGGTCTGTGTTTCACACAGGCTTACTCTGCAGGTAGCCCAGTGGTTAGAGCATTGGGCCAGTAACCAAAAGGTTGCTGGATTGAATCCCGAGCTGACAATGTAAAATCTGTCATTCTGCTAAGTGTGCAAAGCTGTCATCAAGGCAAAGGGTGGCTACTTTGAAGAATCTCAAATATAAAATACATGTTGATTTGTTTAACACTTTTTTGGGTTACTACATGATCCAATTTGTGTTATTTCACAGTTCCGATGTCTTCACTATTATTCTACAATGTAGAAAATAGTAAAAAATAAAGAAAAACCCTGGAATGAGTAGGTGTGTCCAAACGTTTGACTGGTACTGCATGTAAATTTGATATTTCTGTATTTAATTTTCAATACATTTGCAAACATTTCTAAAAGTATGCTTTCACGTTGTCATTATGGGGTATTGTGTGTAGATGAGTGAGAAAAACATCTATTTAATCCATTTGGAATTCAGGTTGTAACACAACAAAATATGGAATAAGTCAAGGGGTATAAATATTTTCTGAAGGCACTGACTGTATACCTTTAAAGTCACAACCATGTATTATCAATATTATTAACACAGTCATGTAATGAAATCGGTTAAATAAGTACTGTACTGTTGTTGTCTCAACCTGATGTTCTTACCTACATTTCATTTTTTTGTGTTTACTTTATTCTCAAGGGCTTTGAACTGGTGAGTTTGTAGTTAAATACAATTGGATTTGATTGAAGGGTTTGCGCCTGAGTTCTGACTTCACAGAGACACAGCGGGCCATGATATCTGATTTATCTGGACTTCATTAAAGGAGAGACGTTTTCAAGCAACAACACTTCACATTGTACTACCTGATTTCACTTTTGAACAGCTAGCATTAGGTATTCAAAGAAGTCACAAGCTCTATAAATGAAACAAACACATTTTCACTTATAACTTTACGTTTTTATTTCAATACTTAAAAAAACTGTAATAAAGTGACATTTGACTAGTATGATTCTTTATGTACAATTGCAGCAATATATTTCCATTAATTTACATCAGTCCACAGCTCTTTGTGCACATTTTGCCATAGTGACATGACATTCAGCTAAAGACACCGTGGAACAACATAATTTCCTGTTGCAGGGTACATTTGAAAATCGACACCAATTTGAGCATCCTGCTGTCACGGATTTTGACATCAAAATGGCCGTTTTGCTCTGCAATTAGTTTTTCAAAGGTTTTGCTCTGGGCACAAAAACATCAGACGCATCAAATGACCAGCAGTAGTCCTTTCATCGGACTGCTGAGTGAATGTGTGCATAATTTCTCCAAACATTTTAAATTGGAGACACTTCATGAAAAATGTATATTTGTCCGTGTATTGAAAAGACAAGACTAACCTCTGAAGTTTGGGGACTGGAAGAAGGCAGCTGATGAAATTTTAATTTACCATGTTGATATATGCCTTTGTTAACCGCCTGGAGGCAAATCACACACACATCAAAGGATATGACACCATTGGCTCAAAATGTATTAGTATTTTTTCCTTTCTGCACACAAGGTTGTCCTGTCTTGATAGTATTTTATCATTTACAAAATCACTAAGTTGAGAGCTTGCACCACACTGAGTTGAATTACCTCGTCACAACGAATCTCCTAAAGTGTTGCAAAATGCAGTGTGCATTTCTCTGTTATTATCTATCTATTGATTCAGTTTCGATGTACCACAGTTATTATTATTTTATGCTGAAACTCCCCACTGCTGATAATGCTATGTCATGTATTTATAATCTAGGTAATTGATTTACTTCTCTTGGCCGGCTGTGCTGGCTTGTATTGTGGTTGCTTCAGAATTGTCAAACTAAATTAATATTTTTTAATTTCAAGGATAGGAACAAAACCATCAGGAGTCATTCCAGATAACAAATGCATTGTAAAAATAACCACTGATTTATTCATGAAACTGGTATATCAACATGTTGTAGGCTGTTACTATATGTTTAGTATTACGTGGTATTAATACCCCTTAAGCTCGATGTCTGCCCCCACGGAAATCAAATTAGCATCTTAAAAAATCCCCACAAAAATCTGTCAGTTTAAGCTAGAGATACTGTTTATTTTGCATTGGATGCATCTCAATCCACCACATCCGCCTATGTCACACTTCCACATCTGCTGTGAAAGGTGACAGAACTAGTCAGACCATGAGACATCCCAAAAATCATTCTTCTCACAAAATCGTCTGTAGCGTCCGAACGGTTTGGCTTACAAAGCTACGAACCCCACAAGCCTGTACAGCTGATCTGCCAACTTCTGTCTGTAGAGTTCTAACAGTTTGGGCTACACACTAATATGACTCGTCTGTGGAAAGTTGAGACTCTGTTTAGCTCTAGGATGCCCACAGACCTCAAGACTCCTCTGAAGGTCCCCCGGTACCAGTTTTTAAAAATGAACGGGAGTATATGGAGACTTTTTAGTGCCAAAAAAGGAGCTAAATACATGTAATAATAATAATAATCCTGATCTTTCTTATATCTCTCAGTTATAGACAGACCCTTCAGAACAAACTTTATTTGGGGGGGGACTATTAGTTGTTCCATGTAGTGAATCTGTTATTAATTGCGTTTCTATGGACTAATAGCAGTGAGCCCGAAAAATATTTTTCCCCCCAAAATGTTGAATATTTTTTAGGAATACTTCATGGGGTCTTACAATTCAAAATCAAATAGCAAAATGATTCTTGGTATGACCTTATTAAAATCAATTCCATATAGCTTAGTACAACCCATCCCCCTCCCCCGGCTTAGACACTTATGGGTTAAGGCGCATTGACATTGGTCTGACGCGGGTCTATTATCTACCATCGCTTATATGTGAATTCAAGTTCGAAGAGGTCTGGCTGCAAGTCAGATGCCATTTATACTGATTCCAATGCTGAATCAGGATTCCTTGACCGCCCGTCTTGCAATCAATCTACATTTGCGTGCGCCATCTGGATCATTAATTGTACCAGTCAAAATTGCTAGTTGACCCATGTTGGGAAAATTCAGAGCAGTCGCGATCGACTCAATGTATTTAAATCTACCTTTACAATGTATTTGGTATTACAAATGTGGTTAGGTAGCGTCGAAAGCCCAGGCTTCTTATGCTCAGTTTGAAAGCCTGGGGAGGTTGTCAGAAAGTAGTCTCATATGAGTGGAGTTAGATAGAGTCTAGATGGAATGAACTATAAGGAAATGCCTCTCCTGAAAGGATTTTTTTAATACTCAGAGCTAATTAAAATGCAAGTGCTGAATGCCACCGTTCCCATTCAATCTCAAAATCAAATAAAATAAAATGGTATTTGTCACATGTGCCGAATACAAGACAGTAAAATGCTTACTTACAAGCCCTTAACCAACAATGCAGTGTAAAAATAAATAAAAAAGTTAAGAAAGTATAACTAAGTTATCAGTAAGTAAATAAATGAAGAAGAAAACAGACAAATAACAAATAACAGTAATATAACAGTAACGAGGCTATGTACAGGGGGTAACCGTACAGAGTAAATGTAAGGGGGAAAAGGTTAGTCAGGGTAATTGAGGTAATATGTACATGTAGGTAAAGGGACTGTGCATAGATAATAGACAGAGAGTAGCAGCAGCGTAAAAATGGGGGTGGGGGGGTCAATGCAAATAGTCTGGGTAGCCATTTGATTAGCTGTTACGGAGTCTTATGGCTTATGGGTAGAAGCCAGTAAGAAACCTTTTGGACCTAGACTTGGCGCTCCGGTACCGCTGTCGTGCAGTAGCAGAGAGAACAGTCTATGACTAGGGTGACCGGAGTCTTTGGCAATTTTTAGGGCCTTCCTCTGACACCGCCTGGTATAGAGGTCCTGGATGACAGGAGGCTTGGCCTTATGGTTGGAGGCCGAGCAGTTGCCATACCATGCGGCGATATAACCAGTCAGGATGCTCTTGATGATGCAGTTGTATAACTTTTGAGGATCTGAGGACCCATGCCAATTTTTTCAGTCTCCTGAGAGGGAATAGGCATTGTCGTGCCCTCTTCACAACTGTCTTGGTGTGTTTGAACCATGATAGTTCGCTGGTGATGTGGACACCAATGAACTTGAAGGTCTCAACCTGCTCCACTACAGCCCCGTCGATGAGAATGGGGGTGTGCTCGGCCCTCCTTTTCCTCTAGTCCACAATCATCTCCTTCTTGTTTTTTAAAAATGTATGTATAGCCAGGGCCACATTCCAACACAGACACGATTTACAAAAGATGCATTAGTGTTTAGTGAGTCCGCCAGAGGCAGTAGGGATGACCATGTGTTCTCTTGATAAGGGCATGAATTTGACAATTTTCCTGTCCTGTTAAGCCTTCAAAATGTAACGAGGTTGTCAGAGAAAATGTATGTAGTAAAAAGTACAATATTTCAGGGAAAGGTTGTTATCCTTGCACCACACTGCCAGGTCTCTGACCTCCCTATAGGCTGTCTCATTGTCGGTGATCACTGTTGTGTCATCGGCAACGTAATGATGGTGTTGTAGTCGTGCTTCGCCATGCAGTCATGGGTGAACAGGGAGTACAGGAGGGGACTGAGCATGCTCCCCTGAGGGGTCCCTGTGTTGAGGATCAGCGTGGCAGATGCGTTGTTACCTACCCTTACCACCTGGGGGCGGCCCGTCAGTAAGCCCAGGATCCAGTTGCAGAGGGAGGTGTTTAGTCCCAGGGTCATTAGCTTATTGATGAGCTTTGAGGGCACTATGATGTGGCCATGCACGCCTCCAACTCAATCATCAAGTTTGCGGACGACACAACAGTGGTAGGCTTGATTACCAACAACGACGAGTCGGCCTACAGGGAGGAGGTGAGGGCCCTCGGAGTGTGGTGTCAGGAAAATAACCTCACACTCAACGTCAACAAAACTAAGGAGATGATTGTGGACTTCAGGAAACAGCCCCATCCACATCGATGGAACAGTAGTGGAGAGGGTAGCAAGTTTTAAGTTCCTCGGCATACACATCACAGACAAACTGAATTGGTCCACTCACACAGACAGCATCGTGAGGAAGGCGCAGCAGCGCCTCTTCAACCTCAGGAGGCTGAAGAAATTCGGCTTGTCACCAAAAGCACTCACAAACTTCTACAGATGCACAATCGAGAGCATCCTGGCGGGCTGTATCACCGCCTGGTATGGCAACTGCACCGCCCTCAACCGTAAGGCTCTCCAGAGGGTAGTGAGGTCTGCACAACGCATCACCGGGGGCAAACTACCTGCCCTCCAGGACACCTACACCACCCGATGCTACAGGAAGGCCATAAAGATCATCAAGGACATCAACCACCCGAGCCACTGCCTGTTCACCCCGCTGTCATCCAGAAGGCGAGGTCAGTACAGGTGCATCAAAGCTGGGACCGAGAGACTGAAAAACAGCTTCTATCTCAAGGCCATCAGACTGTTAAACAGCCACCACTAACATTGAGTGGCTACTGCCAACACACTGTCAATGACACTGACTCTACTCCAGCCACTTTAATCATGGGAATTGATGGGAAATGATGTAAATATATCACTAGCCACTTTAAACAATGCTACCTTATAAAATGTTACTTACCCTACATTATTCATCTCATATGCATACGTTGATACTGTACTCTATATCATCGACTGCATCCTTATGTAATACATGTATCACTAGCCACTTTAACTATGCTACTTGGTTTACATACTTATCTCATA